>NW_026067962.1:3197274-3351189 GCF_014885135.2 Alexandromys fortis
TGGGAGGAGGTGGAAACTTTTTTTTTCTTATTCTCAATAAAAAAAGAAGGAAAAATGGGAATTTATAATTTCTAAACTACTTAATATTTTTAAAGAAACGAAGGAAACTAAGAGAAGAAGCAAAAGGTTTGAAAAGGATTAATAGCTTGATTTTCAAAACCATAAAGCTGTTCTATTCTGGAATAAAAATTGAGAGATAAATACTGATTTCCAGCAAAAAAAAAAAAAAAACTAACACTTACGATGATCCCTATCTTATAAGAGGAGACAGAAATTGATAACTAATGTTAGGCAAGAGAGACAACTTCAGGATTATAGTCTCCAGAGGACAGTGTGCTAGGTCAATTAATTATTATTAATTATTATTGTTATTATTGTTGTTGTTATTTACTTTAAGTTGGAATACACACATCATTTACTCAATTTACAAATTAGAATTACCTTAAAATCTTAAAAACAAAAAAGGTCATCAAGTTTCTGGGGCTACACTCTTGCCTATTGAGGATGTGGGGAAGGAAACTGCAGGCATTGTTCAAGGACTCCTCTGGGCTTCTGAAACAGGAACGTACATGTTTTCACAGATTGGAAATTAGTGTCCAGTGTTTCCACAAATGTTTTCTAGATTGAAAACTTCTTGTTGTTCCACTTTAACACTCAAGAAAATAGAAACCAAGGCTAGATAATAATTTCCCATCTTGTTTAGAGGAAATCCTATTTTCCCGCACTGGAGGGAGACAAAGTTTCTCAAAAAAGCTGGACGGTTCACTTTCCTACGGAAGGCAGAGCAGCTCACAGAACGTCACAAGGAAGTGGCTCATAACGCAGGAATAGAAAGTCCCCACAGTCATTCAGCATCAGACTTTCACAATACACTGATTTCTTTTCTGGCTTTTTTTTTTTCCAGGAAGAAATTAAGTTTGTTTATATATGCACCCAAGTGCATGTATGCACATGTGCTAGTGTGCACAACTCTTCCTCCCTCCCTCCCTCTCTCTCTCTCTTACACACACTCACACACACACATGCGTGCACATGCAAAATGTAAAATAAAGGCAGAAGAAAAAAACAAGATTGTGTCATGAATGAGGTAAATAGCCAAAATTCTTTTGTTGACCCCGATTAGAGGTGGGTCATGCATGTCCCTGGAGTGGAGTCAAAAGATCACAAGGCTGTGGGGCACAGTGCATCCTTTGTTGGGTGAGAGAGTGCATGTGCACTAGGACAGGGAGTCTATTTGACCACTGACAGCTGCTGAGACTTCGTGGGAAGTTAGGGAGTGGGAGTTCTGTATGAAATTGCTGCTGTTAGCTTTAAGCATGTTTGCATTCACTTAGCAAAAATCAGACACCGGATTGCATCTGGGTGAGAAAACACACACAATACCACGATGTAAGCTGTAAAGAAGGTCCCTCCAAGCGCACGGACCCATCTCAGACTCACTCAGTCACAAACATCTGGGAGGAGCGCTGCCTTAGCACAACTTTGGCGACATTCTTTATGCTACCCCAGCCTTCATGCAGAGTTGGACGTCATTGGGTTCATGAAATCTGGACAATGAAATAGGTATTCTAGGTGACTTGTTCAGTTCTCTACCTCAGCAGCCTCAACAGCACCGAGTTCTACCTCCCATGGTCCATTGCCTACACTGTGGCTTAAAGAGCTATGCTTTTACAGATCCACATTGTTTACCAATGGTACGAGAAAAATATCTTTGGTTCTTATTTTCTTTACAGTGATAAGACAATTTTCATAGAGGATGAAAACTGAAGCAAAAGAGAAGAAACATGTGCCTTGATTTATGCAGCTGAAGAGAGCATACATTAACATTCTTTGATTTTTGAAGAGAGAACAATTCTTGCTCAGTCAGAAGGGAAATTATTGTTTCCAGAGTCCTGCCATATAATTCACTGAAGGACAATTCTTGGGCATGGAATAGCTCGAGGAGGTTTTACTTCCCAGTGTTCTTTATTCTTACCCGTATCAGTAATTACCTTTCTGTGTTTGTAATAGAGGAGATAGCCGTCATGCTTCAACACGAACCACCTCTTCCTCCAGCCCTTCACAAAGCCCGAGTGAGTCCTCTTATGCAGGTAGCCGCGACAGGTGGGCCATGGAGTATTAGGACAGCGGCTTATGTCGGACCCCACCACCAGCGTCAAGATGTCTGGACCTACAGGCATGAATTTAGGATAGCTAGTTAAGTGACTTAAGATTTTATAATCTTCTGGAGGTACGGAGTCTGTGCAGAAGTAATGGATGGAGAAACAGTCAGAGTTTCTGAAGTAGTGAAACAGAATCCTGCCATTGCATTAAACCAACTTTCTCAGAAATTCATTCCTATGTGTTTATGAAGAATATGAGAACCACAATTATCTCGCTGCTGGATAACTCTCCTTCATCACAGCCGCAAGGACTCTGATGACAGAGTCAAGTCTGTGCAATGTTACTGATGTAGTACCAACCTAATTCCTTAAACATCTTGATTTACTTCCTAAGAAGAAGTGGGGGTGGGGTGTGCCTCGATTTTTCTACATCACTTTTATTTGCAATAATTAGCCTCCTTAGTCTGGTTTAGCCAGAGGGAGAGTCTATATCACTACCTACCTCTCTAGCTGAAACTGCAGCTTATCAAATCCCTCGAGTCTGGAAATAGCGGTTCCGGGTGGTCTTAGGTACTGCCTCTTTTCTGTGTCCACATTAATGTGTGACTTTACCCTGAGCTTCCTGTTCCTGTCTTTCTCAAGACATCTTCCTGGCTAGACTTTTGTGACACAGAACTGGTATACAGTACAGGTTGTGGAAATTGTCTCTGTCCCTGTTAACATGGGGTCACTGCCTACCTTACTGTGCTTTGGAACTGCCAGCGTGGACACCACATGCCTACCTTTTGATGTTTTAAGACAGCTCTCTGAATGCCACACCAACAGCCAGCAACCCTGACACACTTTGAAGATCGCAAATGGGCGATGACTTCATTTACAATTCCTCTGAGAGGGAGGCCACCTCCCTGAAGGTGGACATTTGGCCTTGGCAGCGCTGACTTCATCATGATGGTTGACATTGAGATTACCGATCTGTTTAGAACTGTCTATGGAAATGGGGGTCAGCAAGGAGACTCATCTTCCGTAACTGACAAGCTCCAACCCAGGGGATCATTCCTGGCTGAGCCACATGGCCCTGAAAATAAAGATTTGTCCCAGAAAGGCTGACACAGTCTTAACTTTAGCAGCACATGAAGCACCTTGGTAATTAAATAACTCTCAGTATGTCAAGATAATTCTTCATTGCCATGTAAATACATTTTAATTTATTGAACTGCCCTTAAGCTCCTGTCAAAAACGCATCCAGAAAAATTAAAAGAAATGCTCCAGATTGACCGGCAACCCACACATGCCTTTGTCTTTGGACTGTAGTCCCCAAAGAACTGCACTCCTGGACTAATGTGCTCGGTTGACACATCTGCCAATTTATTTATGGACTGCTGCAGTGGGCTGCCCCTGAGGTCATTTTCCTCTTGCTTACACAGACTGCATGCGAGTTTCTCTGATACCGATCAGACTCAGCTTGGGCTTCAGCCTGGCCATAAACATAACTTGGTGCACCATGAAAAATCCTCTCTGGGGCAAGGATGCAGCTGGCCCTGATGCAGCATGGCTTCATCATGTGAGAAGAAAGTTGCTCATACCCAGAGCGAGGGCATGAGCCTGATGCATGGGGAGTTGCTGAGCTCTAAGCAGCTGTCGGGAGAGGGTACTTTTATCCTCTTTACCACATGCTACTAGGGGCCCAGAGGACTTGGGCTTGACATTCACAGAAGAGCTGGAGTGAGAGTTTAGACTTTGATACTGTGTTTTGAAAGAGGGAGAGAGAGAGAGAGAGAGAGAGAGAGAGAGAGAGAGAGAGAGAGAGAGAGAGAGAGAGAATCTGCTTCTGTAGTCATTGTGCACTGAAAGAACTAAAATTTTAAGTGTCAACGTTTAAAACCTGATATTAGGAACTGTCTGAATTTGGGACTTTAAAACCAACACAAATTAAACAGTTTGCCTGCATTCAGTAGGTGTAGCCTGAGCCTTGACAGTCTATGTCTGTAGCACGTTTCTTAGATGATGTCCAAATACAATTTCAGTTTCAAGCCCGCAGGCACTTCTGTCTCCACGAGACCCCTGCTGCTTGGTCTTTGCCACCAACCATAATATATCTTCATTTCTTCATCTGTGATTTAGTTTTCATTGACCAAATTTATATTTAACCTCAACATAATTCAGTTAAGAAAGAAACTCTTAGTTCCCTCACCCCATATTACTACTTCTGCTTATCAATTTCGTGAGCCTGGGAATTGAAGTAGACAACCAATGCCTGTATCTACTGAGCATCCTGCTGGCTTTGAGTAGTGGGTGGAATAAAGCATGCAGATAGGTGACTATCTACAGCGTGAAGAGAGGTGACAGAGTCAAAAAAAATTATCGGTTTCGTGAGATAAAGAAGTTTTCGAACCACATCTTTACCCACCGCAGTTCTTTCGTAACAGAGTCCTTCCAAACAAAAGCTCCCCAGAAACATCTTCCCCCTCGCATGTTGGCCCATGTTTGGAAGTGTAGCATTCGGTGAGGTTATTTGCAGCTACAGGGAACAGAAAAATAATTTCTTTTTCTAATTCACACTTTTCTCCTTGGCTCCCTGTCTGATTATGCCACCAATCTTAAGCTGTGTCGGAGTCACACCTCCGCTGCCAGACAAACTCTACCGCTCTCACAAGTGCGGAAATGTGCAAGATGCCTTCGGTCCCCGAGGGCTTGCACAGTGTTCAGCAGCCGAGAACCTGGCCTCCGGAGGCACTTCAGCGTTTGCTTTTACTAAAGCCTGCACTTTACTGAAACAAAGGCCTGATGGAGGGGACACTTGCCAGCTCCCTGAGCTTCAGGGTCTTCCCTTACCTCCCAGATTGGTGATTAAATCTCTTCTTCGAATCTGCTAGTAAACAACCCTATTAAAAAATAAGCCAAAACCACTGTATGGGGCAATCTAAATAAAGACTCAGCAGAGTGTGGTGCTGTATAACTGTAATTCCAGCACAGATGGCTGAAGCCAAAACAAGAGGATCCCAAGCTGAAGGTCGCCTTTGGGCCAAACAATGAGAATTCGTCTCAAAATGCAAGTAAGCTTAGAAAGCCCCGAAGAGTCACATGCGGTCATTTTCAGCATGACACTGAGTGCCTTTCAACACTCAGTTTTGTTTTCCTCATCATCCCCAGAATAAAGGTCATTTGTGCAGGGGTGTTATAGTACTATGACTAATAATGCCAATTACAAAACAAGAGTTTGGAGTGGTGTCCCCCTTTCTCGGGCTACTCTGTTGAGATAAGATAACAAAGTAAGACTTTTAGTTATAGGGTTGTAACTGTTTGGCCACATCTTTAAAATTCTGGGCTGAAGAAGAAGGTTCAGTGGGAGGAAGGGGACAAAAACAACAAGAGTCATTAGATACATGCATGAGACCATCAAGAAACAAAACCAAAAATAGAAAGATGCTGGCTGTGTTCTGATGTCAGGCTGGTTGTGAAAAACACAACACGGAGAGCTGAAGAAAGTTGATCAACACTACAGATATGGAGGTATCACTCATCATTCCACATATAAGAGTTGCCCCCCGAGTCTCGCATACCTGGCTATGACATGATTTCAGTGTTCTCTGAAAAGTGATTTGATGTCCGTAAATATGAATCAGTGTCACAGCCAGGGATGCTCTTACGGAATCAGTGCTTCAGAGTGACCCTGTTTACATTGCTCAACTTTCTTTTACCATTACTGCCTACATATTTCAGAACAAGGCTCTAGTTTGCAGTTGGGTTATGGTAGACTCCGTTCAAGGGGCCTCTTTTGTTGCTGTTTTTGTTTTTTGTTTTTGTTGCCCATCATAATGTTTAGACCGTGCCACCGGGTTGTCTTTGGAGTTGTGAGTTCCTTGCTCTGGTTTTACATTATTTCTTCAAGTACAACAATTTTCTCGTTTACAACAGGAATACACAAAATGGGCTTGATGTGGGAATGTGACCGCACTGTCTTGTGTGTGTATGTCTTCTTATGTTACATAAATGATGTTATGCTGTTTTTCTGTATGCCGGCCTGATTCTCTTCCCCATCACCATCTCCCCCTTTTGTTTATCCTTGTCTTTTCTTTTGTTTGCAACTTGAAACCATCTTTTAAAAATCTATTCGTGAGGCTTCAAAGTGAATGGAAATGCAGAGTGTGTGTACATTACAACATAGGTTTACATATTCCCTTAGTGACAGTCACCCTGCTGGCTCTCATTCCTTCTACCACATAAAATACTGCGCGAATGCCCTTGTATTTGTCCCTTAAGTAGTTTTTGGGTTTCTCTGTCCAGAAGTACAGCTTTTAGGACATAAGATTTATAAGGTACTTCACTAGGAAGTGCAGATTGCTTGCGGAGCACCCTATATCCCAGTAAGAGTGTACAAAGATTCTCATTTTCTTACCATTATGCCCGTCAAAGCTTGCTGTTATATGATACTTTTCAAAAATGTTATTGAATTTGAAACAACATCTTGTTGGCAATTTACCTTTGTTTTGATTAGTGGGAAAATTTGTCTATAATTTTTTTAATGATATTGCTTTTACCTTTATTAAAAAAAAATTGAGGCCTGGTACAACCTAAGCCCACCTCTGTATATAGAATAATGTCTACAGAACTCAATGTATGACACCTTTGTCAAAGCTTTGATGCATATTTGGGTATTTTTGGAACTTTCTAGTCCTTTGCAGATCACTAATCTATTCTATGTTCCTACAAAAGATAAACATTCTTACCTGTTATTATAAGCTTGGAATATATCTTAATATCTGGTAGAAAATGTCCCTTTGCCAATTTGTCTATTGGTGAATAGTGCATCCATTTAAAGATATTTAATCTTTTGGATGCTTGTAAGTTTTCCAAACTACCTATACATTTAATTAAATTTTATTATAGTATCATTGAATTCTTGGAGTGATTTTGGGAGAATTAAGAGCTTTACACAGATTTTACACATAAGTGCATAAGATAGTATTAATTTCCAGGCCTTTAGTTTCCTCCAATATACTGGATTGAACCTAATGCATTCAACACAGCACACAGCACTCTATACTGAGCTGCGTACCTATCCAAGTTCTTCTTTTACAGACCTCGAGAGACTTAGATTTTTCCATAAGTTTTTCATTAGTTGACAGATTAATTCTAAACACTTAGAATTTTTGTGGCTCTCGTTAATCACATGTAATTTCCCCCTTTCCTTTTTCTTGTTGCTTGCATAAATACATACTGCTGATTTTTAGAAAGTTATATTATTTTGGAGATTATAATTACATCATCTCCCCCTTCCTTTTCATTCCTCCTGACCCTCCCATATGCCAGTCTTTGCTCTCTATCAAATTCAAGGCATCTCTTTTCAATAATTTTTGTTACATTCATATAAACGTATGTGTATACATATATATTGCTAAATATAACCTGATCAGTCTGCATAGTGTTACTTGTGTGTATATTTTCAGGGTTCTCCATATTGTATTGGATAACCAATTTGTACAGGAGGTCTTAGTTCGATGAGTAATTCTCTTTTAGTTGTAGGTTTCTGTCCCTTGTAATCACTTAATCTTCAGAAAGAATGGTCGCTTCCTCCTGAGAGTGTATACACACTGTTTCTCTTGCTTGTATTATATTGGCTTGGTTAGGCGTTTTGTTATTATGATGAACAGGTATGTTATCATTAGTATTGTTCTTGTCAATTGCAATAGAAATATTTTCAGGATTTCTCTGTTAACTAATTTTCTTTATATGTATGTGCTTTTCTGTTTTAATGGTTGGAATTTTGGTTACGCTATGGTTTAGAACATAAATGTTCTTCAAATTCCTATATGTTCAACCCATGGTTGTCACTCCGTGGCACTGCTGGTAGGTGGACATTCTTAGGAAGTAGGGCCCAGTATGCGAAAGTTAGTTCATTGAGGTGGATCAATGTAGCATTTCCTGGGACAGTGGACCATTTTGTCTCTGTGTATTGTTTTCTGGTTATGATAGGGTGAGCATCCTCCTGTACCACATGCTGCTGACACAATAGATACTTCCACAGTTCAAAGCATCAACATCAAATGACCACGGATTGGGTCATAGCCTTGTAGGCTGGCTATCTAAAATTTTGTCATAGCAATAAAAAGCTATATATTAGATAGTCTTTATCAGAGATAAAGGGAACTGCTGCTTTTTTTCTCTATGTTTGGGACATTAAAATTATACAAATGCACTGAATTATATTAAGTAATTCTTTTGATCAATGTAGGACCAAAAGCTCTAATAGGGAACTTTAAACTTTTTCCTCGCACCCATTTTTCAGGCTTAATATAAAGCTGTTGTGTTTTATAGTTCTTCTTGGCAAAGTGTTTTATCTGAGATTCCTTGAGGTAATCATTCTAAAGTCATGAACACCAATAACCCTTTGCCATGTACTTACATCAAATAATTCTTTACCTGGATATTGCATGTGAGTTTCTTTAATATTTAGAGAATCTTACTCTATACTATTCTAGAATGTGGTGTTACAAAGTCTAATTGCATTTTGGTTCCTTTAGAGGTGATGCAATGTTTCCATCCTGAAGCTTCGATAATTTCCTCTTTCTCTTTACTAGTCTTAAGCTTCATTATAGACTCCCTGCCAAAGAGATTTTATGCCTATCTAGTTGATAACCTGTAAGCATTTTCTGATTTCTTTTCTCTTTCACGGATCCTGGAACATCTTGTTTGGTTATGTTTCTAATAATTTTCTCCGTGGACTAGGGCTATAGCTTTGTTGGTATAGTGCTTGCTACACAAGAATAAGGACCCAAGTCGATCACCACAGCTGTATTTTAAGTGCCATATATGGTAGCATGTGCTTACAATCCCAGCACTGGAGAACCAAAAATGAACAAATATCTTGAGCTTATCAGCCAACTAACCTCTCAGATCAGTGAATTGCATGCTACCGAGAGACCCTAGCTCACAAAACAAGGTGGAGAGCACTCTTGGAATGACACCCGAAGTTGATCTCTGGCCTCCACAACACACATGTCCACCCTCACCACAAACACATACATGAATGTACACACACACACACACACACACATCCCGAATTTTTTATTTTCATATACTTAATTTTTTTCTCTCTCAGGAATTATTGATTAAGATAGATTTTTTTTGTTGTTCTTCTGATTTTACCCTTTGTGCTTGTTTTTATGTCTGTCTGACTTTTATCTTTTCTTCTAGTTCTTTATTTCTTTCTCTCTCTTTCTTCCCTTTTTCTCTTTTTCTTTTTTCCTTTCTTCTCCCTCTCTCTCTCTCTCTCTCTCTCTCTCTCTCTCTCTCTTTCTCCTTGACACTTTCTGGGAGGGTTTATTTTTATTTTTTAAAAATTTTATTGCTTTATAAATAATACCATTCAAAATTTCCATTTTCTCCCCCCTCACATTTCCCTCCTGCTCCCCCACTCACTCTCCTCCCTCCCCCTTCAGTCCTAAGAGAGGGCAGGGTACCCTGCCCTGTGGGAAGTCCAAGCTCTCCCTCCTCCATCCAGGCCTAGGAAGGTGTGCATCCAAACAGGCAAGAATCCCAAAAAGCCAGCACATGCAGTAGAGATAAATCCCCATGTCATTATCATTGGCTTCTCATTCAGCCCCTATTGTCAGCCACATCCAGAGAGTCCGGTTTGATCACAAGCTCGTTCAGTTCTGGAAGGGTTTATACACTAGTCTGGATCACCCAATATCTCTCCATTGTATTCATTTTGTTATTCAGTTTGCATACTGCTTTTTTTTTTCAATATTTGTCTTCTTTATACTTAGCACTGACAACTGGCTCTTCTTTACAGCCACTTTTCTGTTTCATATCCTATAAATGTCCTCCTTAACCAATTCAGTGATTATATTGATCTTATTTTAAATTTTAAATGTCTGTTTCCTCAGATGTATTCATTTACTTGCTTATTAAAGATTATTCTTACATTGACATTCTTTCCCTGCCATGTTTCCCAGATTTTTTATTATTTTGACTAGGTAACATCTTTTGCTTAGGGGATGCTATGGAAAATATACTCTGGAGCAAGGTTAAAGCTGCATCCCTCTCTGGCATTCCTCCTGGTGAGCGAGGTGATGCTTTTCAGGGCAGCACACTTCTTTGGCTACTACCTTGATCCAGATGCTGTGTTTGCCTTGTTTGCTTTCAAGGCAAATGACCAAGAATCTCTCAATTATTCTATCAGATTTTTCACTGTATCTGAGTTAAAAACTGTGCTGTGCTGTAGTGAATTATCCCTAAGTATATGAAGGACATAGTTCACAAATACAGAATGATTTAGGCCTCCATCAAGGTGGGGACATCTCATTGATTGTCCACAAGAGGAGCTGTCCACTTTCCAGTGCTCAGTGATATTGAGAGAGCATGAGGCTTGCCAGGAGCACATGAAGGACAAGATCAATAATAAATATCCCACCCCAGCCTATTTCTCACATGAGATACTGAGCCCTAGTCTGCTATTTAATGTAATTCCTACCCTGTAACAAATACAAGTATGACATCATCTCTTCTGTCTCTTTCTATATTATTTCTTGATATCTTAGATCCATAATTTACCTTCTGCTTCGAAGGTGTCTCCAGTGTTGAGTTTGAGGACTGATAAGGACAAGGTCTTTCTTTCTTTCTTTCTTTCTTTCTTTCTTTCTTTCTTTCTTTCTTTCTTTCTTTCTTTCTTTCTTTCTTTCTTTTTTTGGAGAGGGAAGTTAAGGTTGAACCCAGATGATATCAGAGTATAACCCATTCTTTCAAGTAACTCCCAGGAACAATGAATTCAAGCTAGGATGTTCAAGTCACTTTTCTCTACGGTCAATGGTATGTTACCATTTTATCAAGGGCCAGAGGCTCTGTGTTCAGGTTTGGAGATAATCTCTGTTTCTTTGATTTCCAGGAATGGTTAAGTATTATAAACAACACATGCTTTTTAAAGGAAAAATAGAAAAAAACACGAGGAATAAAAGTATTAGTAAATTATTATTTAACACAAAATGTAAATTACAAGAAATTATCTTTGAGAACAGGTAAGTAGAAAAGTAATGAATAGCATTGTCTTACTGTCTTATACTATCAATTTACTACTGTAAGTATGATAATAAACCTTACATTCCTAAGCTGTTTTTCAGAAAGGATAACTATTAGGGTAAGACCTTTGAGAGCTATTGCACTTGCTTACTGATAATGTCCTTGTGTTCCTGGCATACCCAGTGTACATCTTATAGAGCAATAAAGTGCCAAGCTAAATTCTACCTGAAAACAATTCAGAGTAGTTAAGAAGAATGCTCCCTACCTTAACTTATAAGTGGTTTTCAAATGTTAGCTTTTATGTGAGAACTCTTAGCTCTTGGTAACCCCAAAGCAAGAAAGAAGGCTACTGACACATGGCAGGGCACCCGAGGCTTATTCCAAATGCACATCTGAAATAATATCTCATTGTCTAAAAATAATTCAGCATTCATATAATGTTCAGGAGTAAGATACCACATTAAATAATCACGTGACGGAACAAAGTATTTTCTAGTTGAATGTGTTTATTATCTATGGGGCTTTAAGGACTTCTAACATGGTTCTGAAGAAAGTTGTTTTCAGAGAGACCAATGGCATTAATCTTTTCACAAGTTTTCTGTGGATGGATGCAACGATACAGGGGATGCACCATCGCCACTCCTGTGGTTGCTTCATCTATGTTGGAACTGCTTGACACATAGACCTCAGGTGGCCCTATGGGAGTTCTCTCTCTCTCTCTCTCTCTCTCTCTCTCATGTGTTTGCACATGCACACACACACACACACACACACACACACACACACACACACCACAGTGAAACCCTGAGATCTTTACCTCTACAAACTTTCTTTGTTAACCAATGGAAAAATGAAGGGGAGGAATATATGTAAAAAGAAATGAAAAGAAATAGTAAGCAAATTCTAACGAGGAAAATATCTTTGTTTCTTAATTAAAGAGATGTTTTGGTAGTAGAGTGTATTTTGCTTGCTGACAAAAATATTTTATGGGTGATGATACAAAGTGTGTGTGGTTCAGAAGCGAGATTCAATGACTAGGATAAACCGTAATGTGGTTCACAGCGCATTCAAGGCACCCTTCTGTTATCTGTCATGTTCTCACGCTCGAACTTCCTGTGTATTGCGTGCTCAGCATTTTCGATGAACTCTGGAGTCTTTATCCGACCCACTTACCTTTCTTTGCAAGGTGCACAGCTTCTGCGTGTTCAGCACTGGTGACCTCAGTGCCGTTGACAGACAGCACCACGTCTCCAATCTGGAGTCCCGCTTCTTCAGCAGCACTGTCTGGAAGTAGACGGATGACAACAGTCTCTTTGACAGAGGGTCCCAAATTGAGTGTCCTGCTGTTTGTACTTTTTTTCTAAAAGAGACTCTTTTTCTACAGGGTCTTTCTTTCCAACTTGACAATTGTTTATGTCATTAATGAGAAAGAAAACGCTCTTCTCGTGGCCTCCCTTTCACGTCTAGGACTTACACATTCAGCCTGGCATTTGAGTGACTCCTTTGCAAGACAATGGCAAAGCTGCTCCGAAACTCAATCTATTCATCCACAAGAAGGTTGAACTAGTGATTCTCATTCCCTCATTGCTGGGAGGTCCCTTTGTAACCCTGAGAAAATCACTTAACCTCAATATCTTCATCTATAAAAAGGGGGCTGGGGGGCAGAGCCTCTCTGCAGGACTATTCAGGGAACAAGTAATTGAAATACTTAAACGAAGTTGTGGCAGAAACAGATCTTGGAGTAGTTGGGAGGGGGTGAGAAGAGAAAGAGCGAAGGAGCTGCTTTGGCTTGCATTGTTTAGGCTCCTTCCTGAGTCTTTTCATATAGGAAACTGAAAATAGCCCCAGTCTCTGGTCCTTAGCTGTGGAAGAGGGGAGGCCCCCTTTCCATGGGGTATTTTGTCCCTTGTGTTTCTATCACATTCATTTATGCAGGACACCCCTATTTTCTATGAGCTAAAAATCAATATACTATTTAAGGCTAGTTTATTTTAAAAAAATGTGCCTCCCAGAGATTGGGCCAAAATTCTTCCTACAGTAAGCAGTTGAATTCTACTTTTTCTTTCTTCCATCATTTAAAACTCCTTTTCTCTCTCTTTAATGCACATGCTCAATACACAAGTGCTGTCTATGGACTCATAGAGATGTGTGAGCAATAGCAGGCTTTTAATATGCAGAACACTACTGCTCTCCTCAAAGAATATTCATTTTAAATAATACTTTTCAAATTTTATTTTCTTTTACTATGTTTTTTATGCATATGGATGTCTTGCCTGCATGTATGGTTGTTCACCAAGAGAACGTCTGGTGTCAGCAGAGGCAGAAGAGAGTATCAGATCACTGGGACTGGAGTAATATATGGTTGGGAGTCAGCATGTGAGTGTTGGGAATCAAACCAGTGTCCTATGAAAGAGAAGCCAGTGTTCTTAAACACCAATCTATCTTTCCAGCTTCAAAGAATATTAATTTGCTATTTTACTTTTTTATATTTCGGTTCTTTAAGATGGGTTTCTTTCTGTATAGCCCTGGCTGTCCCGGAACACCCTCTGTAGATCAAGCTGGTCTTGGACCTATAGAGATCTACCTGCCTCTGCCTCCAGAGGGTTGGGATTAAAAGTATGCATATAATGCCTGGCCAAGAATGTTATTTTTAAGATGTGACTCAGTAGCTGAGGGCAACATGATGCAGAATTTTATCCTTAATGACTACAATTTGTCTAAATCTGTTTTAATGGTAGAGAGGTTTCTGATTAATAAGTCATGACTCTTTAGTTCACAAAGGGGGAAGAAGCAACCTTTGATAGTTCTATTCATTTATATACTATGCTGCTTGGAGTAATATTACATCATGTCCTGGTTGATCGTATGAATCAATTGCAGTAAACACATTGTTCCACTGTCTTAAAGGGCTTAGAGAATTTGTTTATGGCATTGCAAATAACAACATAGATTGAGTGAAGTTTCTTATTGTTTTTTACATTCCCCATAATACTAGCTTACAGCTTAACAGTCATTCAACAGATACATATTGAATGAATAAATGAACTACTCCAAATTTTGCGCTATAGTTCTTTTCATTAAGGACCTTCAGTTTTGCTGGTAATGAAAAGAGAAGCCACCTATCTATAGAGCTATTTCCAGGTCAGTTAGGACTGTTAATTAGAGAAACCCTATTTGGAAAAAACAGAGAGGAGGGAAAGGGAGGTTTAACCAAAAAAAAAATTGCACTTCTAGTATATCAAGTGACAGATATAAAACAAATTACAAAGAAAGTATGAACTATGATTTTTGCAAAAGGAATTCTTAATTCAATTTGGAGTAATTATAAAACAATTTTCAGAAAAAGGAGAAACTGGTCTGATATTAATAGATAAGGGAATTATTTTTCATGAGTATCGGGAGGCCAGAGTAATGGAGACTATCAAGTTTACAAAAACTTAACCTCTGTTGTCTGGGCTCACATTTAGTTAATCTTTCTCATATTCTTTTGCACTCGGGCATACAATCTGAGAAAGGCCTAGCCACTGGAATGTGAACAGAAGTGGTGCTCATTTCTAGGCCTAGACCCTAAAGACACAGGAAGACCACCCTTTCCTATGGTTTTTTTTCATCTGTCTGGGAAGTGCCAGTGACTTTGAGATCCCAGGGGTTGATAGATTCACAAGATAAATGAACCCCAGAACATGAAACATTAGGTGAAACTATCTCCAACTAAGAACATCTACATTAGACTACTACCATAATTAATAACCTTTTATTTTGTTTGCCTCGAGTCAAACATGTAGTTTTAATTGCCAAGGAGAGCACCATTTCAAAAAACTAGCATACCTCAAACAGTAAGTATTCTGAGCAAAGGTATTTATACTTTCCAAATCCCAAAGCTAGTGATCCAAGTCAGCTAGCATAGATGCTGTGGGTCAGAGGGTAACGTTCTTGGTGACAATATAAAGGAGATGGACAAAGGAAAAAGGGTGTATTAGGTAAAGATGCATAATTTACACTAGACCCTCTGACATTAGAGAGATACAAATTATTGTAAGCATAAAACATGTACATTGTTTCATAATTTAGGCTTTAGGAAGATTAACTTAGAATGGAGAGAGATTAAGTTAAACAGATCAGCGTGGCTATTACCACTGGAATTTATACAAGCCTATAACATAATTCTAGAGATTAGTGGAAGCATAACAATCTTTCATGTGACCTGAAATGGTCTTCAGAATTCATTTAGATACCTGTCAATCAATCTTTAATGAAGCATAAACATACCATGAAGTAAAATTTCTCATTTGTCTATTATGGTATTTTATATATTCAAAATAACCTCTGATATATGGAAGAAAAAAACACTAGTTAAATGTGTATTTGCTCTTAGGTACCCTAAAATAACCATGGTGTATATAATCTTCAATGTTCATTGGGATGAATGAAAAATATAGTTGGGCTTGGAGGGGAAGCAAAGTGGTAGAGTGCTTGTCCAGCAGGAGTGAGACTCTAGTCCAGGTAGAAGGGAAAAGAGAGAGGATGCGAAACACAGGTATTAAAGAAACATAGGTGTTAAGATAGAACCAACAAACACATTCATAACTCAGACAATGGAAGGAGAGAAATTTAAAGCTCTGAAAATAAAATTTAAGGAATAATTACTATCAGTAAGAGAGAGAAAGGGGACTGGACAAATAAAAACAAAATCAAAACATATCTATCTTAAAAAATATAGTCAGGGGAGACCACAATGAAGAAGGATGAAGTACAGTCTGCCGACCTGACCTTGGATGCCCAGCATCTGTGTAAAAAGCTAGGCATGGCAGTGAACAGCTGTAATCTCAGTGCTGGGGATAAACACACAGGAAACAGCCCAGGATTCAAGTCAGACAGTCTGTCCAAATCAGTGAAATCAAGGTTCAGTGAGAGATTTGTTGGAAAATAAGATGGAAAGCAAGTGAGAAAGGCATGGGATATTGAGTCTGGCTTCTACATTCACGAACACATATGTGCTTGCACAATTATACACACAGAGAATATGAATTCATGTGGGCATGTGGATTCATATAGTTACACAGGAGGGAGGAAGGAAGGGGGAAAGATAGATAGATAGATAGATAGATAGATAGATAGATAGATAGATAGATATAGATGGGGCAGAGAGACACAGAGAGAAGAAAATAATCCAAGATGAAGAAAATATCAACAGTTCTATATTGAAGCCTTAAAGGAGACTCTAATAACATCATCATTAATTTTAGTCTGTTCAAGACATTAGGAAAAATGAGGACTAACTAAAGCTTTTAAAAGAATAAGGGAAGTAGGAGGAATTTGAGGATTTGTACTAATCAATATGTTAAATGATTAACTAGACAAGTTAATAAACACTACAAAATTAAAACCAAGTACATGTTTAATAGCAGACTTTCTAAGTAAAATTTGTTTTAAAATAATTTTTAAACCTAATCCTAAATACTAAACCTAATATTTAAAGGTTCTATCACTCTGAAGATAGTTCTATTCTGATTATACAACTTGAAGTTTTTTTTTTTATGTACAGTGTACTGCCTGCATGTATGTCTGTATGCCAGGAGAGGACACCAGATCTCATTATAGATGGCTGTGAGCCACCATGTGGGTGCTGGAAATTGAACTCAAGACCTCTGGAAGAGCAGCCGTCTCTCCATTCTTACTACTTAGTGAAGTTTTTACTGTATTTTTGCATGGGTGTTCTGTATTCCTTTATATTCTTGGTGGTTTTATTATCTGTCCTTTTATTATAATCATATTGTGATGGAGGAAGGTTATTGGCTAATAAAGAAACTGGCTTGGCCCATTTTATTGGTTAGAACATAGGTGGGAGGAGTAAACAGAATAGGATGCTGGGCGGAAGAGGAAGTGAGGTCAGACTCTGCTTTGCTCCCGGAGAGACCCGACAGCTCTGCTCTCTGGAGCAGAGACACCATGCTCAGCTCTCCCTGGTAGACTCGACAGCTCTGCTCTTTGGAGCAGAGACGTCATGCTCAGCTCTCCCAGGCAGCTCCGACCCAGGATGGACGGGGGCTAGAATCTTCCTGGTAAGCGCACCTTGGGGTGCTTACATGCATTATTAGAAATGGGCTAGTCCAGGTGCGAGAATTAGCCTAGAAGAGGCTAGATAAAAAATGGCCAAGCGGTTTTTAAATGAATACAGTTTGTGTGTTGTTATTTCGGGCATGAGCTAGCCAAGCGGCCGGGGTGTTGGGGAGGCAGCCCCGCCGCTCTTATTTCAACAATATTGTGAACAAAATTAGTCAGTCTGTGGTTTTCCTTTCTCTGGTGAATACTGATGCTGTCAATTTGTTTATTGATTATTTGTTTATCTTTTTCAGGTAAATAACTATACAAGTCCTCTGTTCATTTTAAATTTTGTTACCTCTGTATTTTTGTTTGTGATACCGAGAATAATTATTGCTGGTAGGGAATGATGGTTTGCCACTCTTGTGACTGGTTCATAAAACTGCTTTTAATTTTAAATAGTGGGCACTGGTTGTGGTAGTCTGGACTGTCATGCATCTTATGAGGTTCCCCTTTATCTACTAATGATGCTGGAGTTGTAGTACAAGGGCTTCACTGAGGGCAAAGATGGTTCAAGGTGACTTGATAGCACACCACACAAATGCTTGCCCTTTGTGACTCTGGTCTTGGTACAGAAGCGATCAACATAAATTGCTTAGGAAGGTATGAGGTAGTAGAAAGACAAGAGTACAATTTTCTAAAATTTACAGCTCCCTCCAAATAGATGCACTTGTAATTTTATTAGGAAAAGCTAATAGAAAAGTTATTTCATGCTTTCATTTCATGCATATTTACACATAATGCAGATTCTGAAAACCTACTTAAAAGAAAAGAGCTTGTACTTTTCACTTGGAAATTTGTGCTCTAACAGTAGCACTTTAAATTCGGGAGCTTCAAAAACATAGGCCTCTTCATCATTTCCTCCCTTGCTTAGCCTGCCTTAAATGTATAGTTCTCTTTGCGAGTTTGCTTGCTATCAAAGTTGGAACATCTGTTTCTTTTGTTTATGCCAACAGATCTCACAAGCACTTAGGCTTTCTCAGAAACTGTTCATGCAGATGCCAGCCGGGTGTGGGCAATTAGTTGCGTGAGTGCCAAGCAAGCTCACACTCTGTATACTTATGGATAATCATTTCCACCCCACCTACAGGTCTCTTCTCTTTATCTTTTTTATCTTTAGTGTGTAATTAAGCCTCTCTGCTGCCTCCAGAACAATGTTTTATAGTATGAATAAGATTCTCAGAAGGGCTGAAAATATGTGTAATTTGAAAGTCCCTCAACCCCTCATTTAGTAGATTTGAGTAGACAATGGATTTCAGAGGGATTCTCAGCACTGAGAAATACATTTAAGAAAAAAAAATGAGAGAAAGACACTCAGCAGCTAGGCGAATCCCTGCCAGGGCAGCACTTTCAGATGCTGAATAAAATCCTGGGTTAACTATGTACTGTCACATCTCTGTGACAGAAAAGACACTTCAGTTTTCTTATTGCAAAAACACCTTTGGGCCCACTGAATAAAAAAGTTCCCAGCAGAGCACACAGAGTTATTTGTTTTGTGTTAGAACGACAAAGATACAGTTAACCGTCGACACCGAACAGTTACAAAGATATCAGAAATTGACTCTGTGATGGTGAATTTTCATGATTAAATTGACTAGAATCACCAAGGAGACACACCGCTGGGGTTTAGATGAATGTATGCGGTACTATTCTGTCCATTTATTTGGGTATCGAATTGAATAAAATGGAGAAAGGGGAGAGGAGGGAGAGAGGGAAGAGAGGAAGGACAGCGAGCCACACGGAGACAGCAGAGAATGAGACAGACACACAGAGAAAGTCACATCAAGCAGCTTAGCAACAACTCTTGCTTACTGCTTTTCCCAGATATGAGGAGTCCAGTCCCAAACTCCTGCCACCATGGCCTGTATCAAAACTTCATAGCTACCACAGGCACTATCATACCTTTCCAGACTGAACACAGAAAATATGGGTTTTGCATAAATGTGTGTAGTGCTATTTGATCCATTGGCTTAGGTATCAAATTGAATAAAAAAGAGAAGGGGGAGAGAGAGAGAGAGAGAGAGAGAGAGAGAGAGAGAGAGAGAGAGAGAGAGAGAGAGAGAGAGAGANATAAATGTGTGTAGTGCTATTTGATCCATTGGCTTTCTCACCAACTTGAATAAAAAAGAGAAGGGGGAGAGAGAGAGAGAGAGAGAGAGAGAGAGAGAGAGAGAGAGAGAGAGAGAGAGAGAAAGTAGCTAAACATCAACTTTCATCTCTCATTGCTTCCTGGTCTTTGCAGATACTAGAAGTCCTAGACCTACTGCCATAGATGTATACATGCATGTACATGATATATATGTACATTGTGCTATTTTTATATGTAATATATACATTCATTCATGTATATGTATATATTTATCTCTCTCTTTCTGTGTGTGTGTATATATATATATATATATACCCTCCACATATATATGTGTGTGTGTGTGTGTGTGTGTGTGTGTGTGTGTGTGTGTACCACAGAGAGCGGAAAAAGCAAAAAGAACAAGCTTCCTTCTTCTCTGTTCTTTATATAGGCTGTCAGTAGAAGGTGTGGCCTAGATTATAGATGAATCTTCCCATTTCAAAAGATCCAGATTAAAAGTGGTTCTTCCCACTTCAAATAATTTAATTAAGAAGAAAATCCAAAAAAAAAAAAACCTCACAAGTATACCCAGCTATTTGGGTTTTAATTAATTCTAGATGTAGTCAAACTGACAAACAAGAATAGCCATTACAGTTCCACCCCTTGTCATTTTATACACAATCCTATCTTTTTATGTCATGTTTAATTTCCAAATGGCACCAATAAACAGGCCATAATTATGCCAAACATGATATAAGTATCCCTTGTATAAAACACAAACACACTATAAATTTTAGAATAGGTGGCAATGCCTTTGGAGGGGCATTTTTAGCATCTCAAACTTAAATATGATAGCCACTGATACTCTCTTAATTGGCGTTACATTGAATGAAAAAGATTCCAGGACAGAAAACATAAATATCTGTGTAAAACATATTCGAACCAAATATAACAGAAATACTCATGCCATTTATAATTTTCCTCTTGCAATTGGTCATGTGGATAGTTTGTATTTATAACTACCTTCTTCTACTACCCTTTCTGTTTTTCTTCCACCCTCACCAAGCACTTCAGCTGGCCTTGGTTCTTTTTCAGAGGAATAACTCATACCTTCAATCCTGAAGGGTCCGTGTACATTATCATCCTTCCTGGATTAGGGTGCCGCAGTCTCTCATTTTCTTCAAAGTACATAGTAACACAAAGAGATGTCCTAAATGACTTCCTTTACACTAGTCATAATCTAATTTCATCTTGGTAATCTGGATCAATCACATACCCCAACACTGTTAATTCCTTTTCTTTCGTCTTTTGGTTTGTGGGCATCAGAAGCCAAAAGTGGCAAGGGAGAAGTCTGAGCTTCCAGTTCGATATATGCTTGTTGTGCCGTCTCCCTGGAATCAAAACTTCTAGGTAAGCACAGCTTAAGGTCACAGAAAGAGGAAGTAAAAACTTGGTAGTTGGACATTGGGAGTGATAATGAGTGGAGCCATTCCAGTTTCTACCCCTTGATCAGTGGATTCTGGCTGTGGAGAAATTGCACCATATCCTGGATGCTGATTCAAGGAATATATCACCTTCTGGAGAATCCTGTCCCATCCCTCCAGGCTGCTGTCACCTAACTGTGCCATAAGAAAACAACTACAGCCTTATATCATGGCAGCTTCTTCAGGATGGTAAGGAGCATGGTAAGTCCAGTGGACTCTATAATTATGGGTCCACTGTTGCCCTTATCTATCTGTGAAGTGAATTCCTTGGTCAGAAGCAGTATTGTGTGGAATACCATGATGATGGGTCAGGTATTCTGTAAGTCCACAGATAGTGATTTTGCATACGCATTACATGCAGTAAGGCAAACCCATAACCAGAATAAGTTTCCACATCAGTAAGGACAAAGTGTTGTCATTTCCATGAAGGAAGTAGTGCAATGTAGTCAACCTGACACCATTTCACTGGCTGTTCACCTGGAGAAATGGTGCAATATCTGAGGATCAACAATTAGTCCCTGATAGTGGCATATCTGGTATTCATCAGCAGCTGTAGCCTTGTCAACCTTGGTGGTTGTAGGACATTTTGTCGAGCCCATGCATTGCTTCCATCTCTGTCACCATGGTCACTTTTCTCATGAGCCCAAGGGGTTGAACAATGACAGAGATAGCTGGGGGAAGAGGTTGATTATTCACAGAACAGGTCACCTTCTCTCTTTGATTGCTGAACTCCCCTTCTGCTGAAGTCACTTTTTGATGCTCATTAATGCAGGACACAAGTATCTTCACATCCTTTGCTTATTTGGAGAGATCACAGCCATCCAAATATTTTTCATCCAGATGTATTTCTCACCAATTTTTCCAATAATGGTCTTTCCAAGTCCCTGACTATACATCCAGCCCATGGATACAGTCCATGAATTAGTGAACAATCTCACATCTGACCATTTCTTCCTTCTAAAGAAAATGTGTGACCATATGAATTGCATGAAGATCTGCCCACTGTGGAAATTTTCATTTGCTGGAGTCTTTTGGGGTTTTTCTCAGAAAGGAGTTGTAATTCTGCAGCTGTCCACTTTTAGGTGGAGCCTGCTTAATGTGCAGAACCATAAGTATACCTGGCCCTTGTTTTTTCTTAGTCAACAGATCATAGGGCTATAGATGCATGCTTGATAGCAGAGGGCATTGTAATGGGAGTAGAAACCATAGACATTTGGGCAACTTCTTCATGCAGCTTGCTTGTGCCTTTAGGGCATGTTTGGGCTTGACCATGAATAAAGCAATTCTATTTGATAATAGATTCCTGTTGTGTCATCCTACTTTAGGACTTGGTGGGTCAGATATCACCCAGCTCATGATAAGCAGCTCAGGTTGCTTTGGTAACTTGGAGGCTCAATGGAAAATAATCAGTTTCCACTAAGGTCGAATAGCAAGCCAAGAGCTGTCACTCAAAAAGAGAACAGTTGTGTGTAGATGATGATGGAGTCTTTCTCCAGAATTCCAAAATCCAAAATCTTCTGTGATTCACCAACAGGAGCCTGCCAAAGGCTCCAAACAACAGCCCCAGCTGCCACTGTCACTTCAAGTACCATTGCGCCTGCTGGATCATAAGATTCAAGTGGTATGGCAGCGTGTTCAGCAGCCTAGACCTGTTGAAGAGCTTTATGCTGTTCCTGACCCCACTCAAAGCTCTCAGCTTTCTGAGTAACCTGGTATATGGGCCCAGTTAAACACCCAAGTGGGGAAGGTGCTGCCTTCAGAATCCACGTTGGACCATTAAATGTGCTTCTTTCTTGGTGGTGGGAGGGGCCGGGTACAATTACTTATCTTTCACCTTATAAGGAATATCTCTGCATGTCCACACCACTGGACTCCTAAAAGTTTCACTGAGGTAGATGCTCTTGAATTTTGGTTGACTTTATTTGCCATTCTCTGATGCATGTATGTGTTACCAACAAGATACCAAAGTTTTCTGTTCACATGGCCCAATCAGATTAATGTCGTTAACATGGTGCATTGATGTGATATTTTAAGGAAAAACAGACGACCTAGATCCCTTTGAACTAAGCTATGACACAGGGCTAGAGAGTGAATATATACCTGATGTAAAAGTGTGAGGGTATAGTTCTGGTTGTGACAACTGAAAGCAAATTGCTCTGGTGGTCGTTATAGACAGGTACTGAGAAAAAGGCATTTGCTAGACCAGTAGCTGCATACCATGTAACAGGAGATATGTTAATCTGCTCAAGTAAGGACACCACATCTGGTACAGCAGCTGCAGCCAGACTCACTACCTGACTGAGCTTTCGAAAGTCAGCTGTCATTCTTCACGATCCATCTGTCTTCTGCAATGGCCCGCCAGGGGAGCTAAAGGGAGATGTCGTGGAACCATCACCCTTCAATCTTTCAAGTCCTTGACAGTGGAACTAATTTCTGCAGCTCCTCCAGGGATGCAACACTCTTTTTGATTCACTATTTTCCCTGGCAGATGCAACTCGAAATGCTTCCATGTAGCCTTTCTAACCACAAAAGTCCTCACTCCACAGGCCAGGGAGTCAATGTGAAAGTTCTACCAACTTCAAAGTATATCTATATCAATTGTACATTTTGGAACTGGGGGAATAACCATAGAATGAGTTTGGGGATCCACTCAACTAACTGTGAGTCAGATGCCAGTTAAAACTCAATCCCCTCACCTCCATAAGTCCCTATTTTAGCTTGAGGACCATGTTGCTTCTTGGGGTCTCCCAGAATCAGCAACAATTCAGAACCAGTATCCAACAGACTCCAAAAAATCTGATTGTTACCTTTCTACTAGTGTGCATTTAGCTCTGTAAAAGGCCATGAATCCCTCTGTGAAGCACTGGAGAAAGGTTAACAGTAAAACAGGGAACCTGAGGGTTCTTTTATTCAAGGTGTTCTGGTCTGCAAATTGGCTCAAGCTTGGAACTCGGCCCACAGGCTAAGATTCCCATTTGCAACAATCTGGTGTAAGTAGGCTTTCTTCCATTTGTTTGAGATTTTTTTGCATATATATATAATATATAATATATAATATATAATATATAATATATAATATAAAATATAATATAATATAATATATATATATCTATCTAAAATGTATCAGTAGGCTTCTTATCTGTCTCATGCCTGGGGACACCATGATTGATTAGCTAATATCAAAGGTCCACATGAGTCATGCCATCATAAAATTTGCTTTGCCTGTGCTGACCATTACAGGTTAAGCCATTACAGACCTTGCTTTGTTCGCACTGCCCATTACAATAATTATGATTGTCTTGCTGCTACCTTGCCCCTGCTACTTTGGGGCCCAATTAAACTCATTGCATTTAATCCATCCTACTAAGCGACAGCATCTCTGACCCCGAAGTCTGGCACAAGGAAAAGGGAGACATCAAAGTTCTTTAAATTTGCTGGTGCCTGTCTCACCATTTTGTGTTTTATAGAATTAATGAAGGGTGTGCCTTCTGGGTTTCCTATTGCAGAGGATTAGGTATTACACAGTGTGTCCACTCTAGCATTGCAATTCCTGGAGCCTTAAAATCTCTTCATCAAAACTAAGCCAAGGGATATCAGGTGTCTCCAACTTCTTTTCAGGAGGCCATCTCTTGACAAATGCTTTAGACAACCATTCAAACAAACTTTGACACTTTTTTAATAAAAACAACTGTGAGCTCCCATATTAAACATAGATTCTTCATTCTGTGGGATCATATCAATAAATTCAGTCTGACTCAGATTTATGTACCTTCCATCAGTAACGCACACCCTTAAAACCTAGTCCCATACATATTCTTCAGACTGCTCCTTATATGAATTAGCAAACGCATTAAGCTCGTAAGTGCTATAACACACATCCTTGTGAACTACACTTTATATCTACGCTCTAAGAGCCTGCTTAGCCTTAAGTGTGGTTAGAGGTCTGGAGGCAACTACTGCTGGCCCTTGAAAGACACCAGTATTGTTTTGCTTGGCATCTCCTTCAGAGAAAGTCACTGATGGGTTAGCAGACAGTGAAGGATTAACTTCCTAAGTCAAAGGCAGAAAGCACAACATGTCAGTGGGTGGAGATTGGAGCACACCTGCTGAGTATGTTTTCTTCTGGAGAGAGTGCTTCTTCAGGTCAGATAAAACCTTGAGAATCTGAAGTTCAAAGTTCTCAGTTTCCATAGGGTCCTCCAACATATTCAAGTTACACAATCCCGTTCTTTACCAATCAGTGATTTTACTTTAATTACTAACACCCTCCAAGTCTGAGACTTGAAATTTTATGGTACTTCAGCCAAACTAATGATGAAGGCTTCAGTTTGGTTTTCCACAATTGAGCTTTGTGGCTACTAGAGAGAATATTCTCTTTCAGGGCACATTTATAAATCTTTAGATTGTTTATGAGCTTCTGGAACTGGATAATTTTATCCCCGAGTCTATTGTTGTCCTTCACTGCATTCTGAGATAGTGGATGTTGGTTAATTTTATCATGGAGCCCATTGTTTTCCTTTGTCAATTCATTCAGAGATGCTAGGAGCAACCAATCAACATCATCATTTTTCTTATTTTTCCCCAAATTGTCAAAAGTTTTGGATTCGTTGCCAGCAACTCCATTGCTTCTTACAATTAATGGATCAGAACAATCAAATGTATTTTATCTCTATAGGTTGTAAAATAGTTTACATCATGGATTTTCAGTATTCTCTGAGATGCTAAGAGAGGCTTTGGTAGCTGTAGATATTGTCAAATTGGAAAGCCTATTGCAAATACTTAAGAAATTCATGCTTATACTGCTTCTCCTGATACTAAAATCTGTATCTGTATTAGTCAGGGTTATTAAGATCAACAGAACTTGTAGAATGAATCTATCTATCTATCTATCTATCTATCTATCTATCTATCTATCTATCTATCTATCTATCTATGTATCTATCATCTATCTATCTATCATCTCTCTCTCTCTATCATCTATTTATCTATCATCTATATATCTATCTACCTACCTACCTAGAACATAATGGGGACTTATTACAATGTCTTATAGTCTAACTGGTCCAACAATGACTGTCTACCAATTGGAACTCCAAGAACACAATAGATGTTCAGTCCATGAGGCTGGATGTCTCAGCTGGTCATTAGTATACACCAGAATCCTGAAAAATTAGGCTTTAATGCCAGTGAAGGGGTAGAATTTCTAGCGAGAGCAATTAGACAAAAAGAACAAGATTCCTTTTCCACATCCTTTATATAGGCTACCAGAAGTAAGCATGGCCCAAATTAAATATGTATCTTCCCACCTCTAAAGATCTGAATTAAAAATGGGTCTTACCCCCAAAAATGGGTCTTATCCCTTCAAATGATATAAGAAAATCCCGTCATTGGTATACCTAGATGCTTTGATTTTAGTTAGTTATAGAAGTAGTGAAGTTGAAACCAAGAACAGTCATCACAGCCTGTATCAGCATGCCTTCCCTGACACAATGGTCTGTATCATTCCCTTCCTGCTACAATGACATTTTTCATGCCTTCTCTGCCACTGTGGCCTATATCGTGCCTTTCTGGCCCCAAGGACTACATGCCTGAAATCCAGGAGTTAGAATAAACTCTTCCTTTAGTGTTTGCCTGGCCTTTTGCCACAGCAAAATAATAATAGTCAATGGAGAAAGTTATGCCCAGAAATGAGTTCATTGTGAACAACCTGTATCTGCCTTATGTGCAACTCTAAAGTCACCCACACTCCTTTTCTCAATAAACTGGACTCCACCCGCTGCTCTCTCTCAGTGTAAACCCAGAGAAGAAGCATGTGCAGTGACCGTACCACAGCCTGGAAGCTGTGTTTTCTTAAATTTTTCTTTGTCAAACATCTGAGTTCATTATGTTTGAATATGGCCTTCCTTGAATTCTTAGGACCCTTCCCATTCTTCACTCAGGTCATGCTCTGTATGACTGCTTCAGAGAGTAAATGGACTTGGAGGCATTGACAGAATCAGGCTATTGACAACCAATGCAGGATTCCTCAATGGATGCTCAGTTCCATCCAATGTTTGGTTACTTTAGCCCACTTCAGGATTTGTCAGTAGTACTCTAAGTTTAGAGGCTTCTCCAATACAGTCTTGTTTCTTTTCCTCGCTCAACTTTTGGGCTTTCTTTGTGGGCTGGAGCCTCTCTGCATACTCACCCTCTTCCTTTGTTTGGTGAGGCACAGCAGCTGCCTCCCAGTTACATGTTGTTAGATTTCACTCTGTTTTCAGATGGTATGATCTGGGTAAATGGAACTTTCTTTATTACTTTTATTCTCTGATTCTTTTGCTTATCAATATGTTGTGAGTTAAGGGAAGGGTAGTGAAAAGATTGTCTTTAAATTGGAGGAGACAGGAGGAAAAGGTACAAATTGAAGGTACAATAAATAGAAATTAGAAGTAGAGAAAATAGTCAGGAAGCCAACATATGCTTTTATACTTCAGCCGATCTCAAGCGGAAAGCTAAAGGAGGAGGAAAGGACACTGGAAAGGAATTCTGAAATATCTGTGAGTGTAATTAGCTGTCTTTTAGTAGTTCTGTGGTTATGAGTTTAGTCTGGATTTTTAATTACAAAACAGAGGAACAAAGCCATTTATTGCCTAAGAGAGAAGACAAAAGTTTGGATTCATTTTAGACATTTCAGAATGGGAAAATACGTTGGTAAAGTAAATTGGGTAAATAACATAGAGAAAAGTTATTTTTATAATAAACAGATTATTCCATGTTAATTCCATAATAATTTATGTATTATAGGCAGTGTTAATCCCTCTGTGTGACTAGGAACACATGATATAAGGCTTAATGTGTTTACTATTTCCAATAGTTGAAAATAAATTAGGTCAATATCTACCCAAGAAAGATTCAAAGTAGTTAATTATTTGATAGTAGGGTTTTTGTTCATTTGAAACATTGGTCATCTGTAGTCCAAGTTGGCCCTGAACTTGAAATTTTTCTGCCTCACTCTCCAGCGTGTTGGGATTACAGAAATGTAGCATCATGCTTGGGATATGATAAAATTTTTTCAAAAATAAAATGATCATATGCCAAATACCAATAAATCAAGAAGAGGCAAAACCTTGTGTTTGAATAAACTGTGTGATGCTGTTTGGGTGATTGTTATTGACAACTCACTGGGTACTGAGGGCCCTTGTATCGGTACATCCTGAAATGAAACTTATACTTCACAAGATCACCTCTTTTTGTTGTCTAGTCTGTGGTAACTTGTACAAGATGAAGGGCCTTGCTCCACTTTGTCTATGGAGGTCTTAACATTCTAATAATTCACTCCAAACAACCTCATCTGATCTAACCGAGCCAGTTCAGTGAGGTCCCCAAGAGGTTATTTGAGGTATCAAGCTTGTCCTTTTTCTCTGACTCTGTAATTTATGATAGGAAAGCTAGAGCTGCTGAGATTATTTAGGTCCGAGTGGAAGCCTGCAACAGCAATGAAAAGAATGAAACGAGTCATGCTTCCGATGAAATGACTGCATCACTGAAACAAACCCAACATCTGCACTGTCTTTGAACCTTCCGTTTTGTGAGACAGATCATCTGCTCCATTGTTTAAATCACTTTGTGTCAGGTGTTTGATTGTGTCCTAACTGAAAAAACTCTGCTTCAGTAGCTTGAGATCCTAAGACTTGAATCCTGGTGCTTAGAGACATAAAAACTTAGACAAGTTGTCCAATGACTTTGATCATTCATATAACCATTTGCAAAATAATCGTGATAATATCGTTTTAAGTTCTTATATATGATGGGGAACGTCCTTCAGGCAATGGCCCTTGAGAGGCTGGACCAGGTTGGGCATGGCTTTGGGTACTAAAAGGTCTTTTCCCTCTGCGCTCTCTCTCTCTCTCTCTCTCTCTCTCTCTCTCTCTCTCTCTCTCTCTCTCCTCTCATATTTGGATTCTGGATTCCATTCCTGTTCCTCATTGTGATCTGTGAGTACCCCTTAAATAACCCCTTTGGAGCTAGTGTGGGATTATTTGATTCACATTCCCCTTTATATATGAAGTGTGATTACCTTTATATATAATATATGCATATACATGGAGAACAAATATAAATTACTTTGTTCAGAACATTTATCTATAACGAATACTACTCCTTTCATCCCTGGTATACAATGTGGGATTTATATTTAAATGCAAATTAATCAATTTATACTTTTAAATTATAAGAAATTTAAATCACTTCCTCAAAAACATTCATGAGCATGAATGAAATAGATATCCAAATACATGACACCCCCTTAGGTTTAAAATAAAGTTAATGCTGGGGTTCCCAGTCCCAACTGATACGTCTACAGTAAGACTCCTCCATACAAGCCTCGGGAAACATTGAAGAAGAAGGGATGGAAAAATTGCAAGAACCAGATATCAGGAAGTCAGCTGTGAGAGTATGTCTTTTAGATACGACAAGTAAGTCATGACAATATGGCTGCCTCAACAAATCCTGAGCAATTTTAACACCAGTAGATACCACAACATGGATGGGAGAACTCTCACAAGGCTCATACCCATAGATGAAATCAGTTAATGACTGGTTGAGAAATAGAAAACTAGTCTTCTGAAAAAATGAGCCCCTTAATTTGTTATCCAATAACAAATGGTTATTTCTGAAACCATATGCATAAAAAAACACAAAGTGTAATCAGCAGGTTGTATTTATATATGAATTAATGTATATGTAGCAATAATAATAATAAAAAGACCAGGAATAAGACAGGGAGCTGGAGGGTATGGAAGAGTTCAATGGAGGAGAGGGATGATATAATGCTTTAGTTAAGAATAAAAATTGAAAAGGATACAAGAAGAGACATGATGGATATAATTCAGTGCAAATATAACTCCCAGAATCGTTTGCATAGCAACAAACAGTCAGCATCTCTGTTTTTATCAGAGGAGTGCACTTCATACAGGAAGTCTGGACTTCAAAATAATATGTGGTCATGGTAGGAACACTTCTCAATATTGTTTGGTAACCACTCTTAGAAGTTGCTTTTACTGTACATGTGCACGTTACAAGATGGAGAGAGGGCAGGTTATTTTGTACATTTTGATAGGGGTGAGAAGACTGTTGTGGTATGAATTGAACTTGTTATGATAGCACTTACTGGTATCCACTTCAGTTACCACGATTGGTTTGGAGAACTGAATCCGGAATCCCCACGGGTAATCCCCGGTTCCTTTGAATAGTCTCACAGTTCGCTCTCGAACTGCAAGAAAGCAGAGGATGAATTGCTTTGAGTTGCCATTCAGTGCTACACACTGCTACAGAACCGTAAAAGTGGCATGTTTGCCTTACTGATTGCATGTCAGGCCTAATAGAACGGTTTCCAAGCAACGCTAGGCAATAGACTGCAATAAATATACGTGACTATAATCATATACATTTTTTTTACCAAATTCTATTGATGTGACTCTAATCATATACATTTTTGGCTGACTAGTATTTTTATTAAATTAATATTTTCTTAAAAATTATCCTTTCTCATTTAACGTATCTATAGTCACATAAATATAATTTGGTAATACAGAATATGTAGATAAAATTTCTGAGAACAAATGAGTAATATGTAGATTAATAATTAAGTAGCAATAAAGATGTTTTATTCCATAGTAAGCTATATTTAGAAATTACTTTTCACTAATTCTTTAGAATCATGAGGCCGTTTAATTAGAATTATTGTATCTTTATTACTAGTTTCAGCATCAACAATTATTAAAGTGCTTTTGTGATTATTATTAACAATGAAATTTCCATTTGCAAATATTATCATATTATTTTCTATATTATTGAAGGAACATATTCTAGAAAAGAATACATTAATTATACAAAGCTCTGCATTTCATTGTTATAGTTTTATAATGTGGTATAATTTAATCTTCACAGCAGATGATGATGATGATTACTATTTAGAGAAGAGACTTTTGAGAGGTAGAGTGGTTAAGTACTCATGTCAAGAAAGTAAAGCTTACCGCTGCTGGGCAGCAATATACCTTAGGTTTCAGCCTTAAGTACTCTGCACACAGGTCTAGCAATGCGAAGTTGCATAGATATATAAATAAGAGAAGTTATTACAACATTATTCATGAAAAAAAAAGAAACTGAAACAGTCCACAAACTGAAGTTTTACAGGAGCCTAGAAAAGTAAAAGACCTGTCTCACTCTGAAAAAATACAAGAGTAATTGGCAATGTAGGTTTGCCTACATTGTCAATGGAGAATCCTAAGCTCTTCATAGTAACGGTACATGGATTTTGACAGTCACCAAGCTAACTTCAGTTACTGTAGCCTAGTTTTTTCCTCCCATAATTGTTTTCTCCCTAGTACCTTCACAGCTTCTTTTCTGTATCATGTTCTAGTGTGTGTGTGTGTGTGTGTGTTCCTCACAACTTCTGCTTGTTAACCAGTTTAACTTCTTCACAACATCAATCCATTCATTGACCTTCTTGACTTTTCTCTACCTTCAGGCACGTTTCCCTTTATGCCCACTCTGAAGAACAGCCTCACAGATCAGTTTTCTCTGTTCAGAATGATTAGGGGCTGCTATTCCTCAGAAACGGGGAAAAAGCTTAACTCCAGATTGTGAACATCATGGGCATATTGCCTTGGAGACTTGTAAACAGTAAGTAAAGAGCAAGAGACAATAAAATATAACTAATGACTTTCCCAAGCCTCAGAAGAACATTCCTAACAGTAGTTCAGCTCCCAGGTACTTGTGTAAATGCTCGGCAAGTATAAGATAAGAATTTCAAGCTATTGAAAAGAGTAGGGTAACCTAACATCTTAAAATGGAAATTTAACAGAATTCCCTTTCATACAAAATAAGAATGCGTTATAATTTCTGATTAATATATTTCGCTGCCTTTTCTCAACCTGCTGCTCCCTTTTCTTCTGTGGATATTAGTTGTTAATTCTTAGATTCAGATCCTTCTCCAGGCTGAAGTGGAAAGAATTTTCTATTTTGTACAGTTGCCTTATCTTAAAGTCCACATCCGAAGGTACTATTTGTACCCACGTGTAGACAAAATAAAGGCAGAATTAAAAGCACAGAGGATGTCAAAGAAACTTGCGAGTCTTTGAAGTGATGGACAACAATGCTCCTGAAGGTAGTGAAAGATTTTAGTTTGGTCCTTCACATGTTGTAGAGCCTTTTCTTCAACGTGGCTCCTAACATTAGCAAAAACATTATTCATTATAAATTTATATTACTTTGCAGAGCTTGTAAAATGATTTGCTTGATTTTTTCTCTCAGATATTCTGGGATGAATCATTATATTTCGTACATTATATTTCTTGTGAGAAGCAACAAATATAGCAGAAGACAAAGCTTTCTGCCCAGGCATGCTCAGTTGTGACCACCTGTATGGTCAGATAAGGAAGACAAAAATCTGATACAAACAAGGAGATACTCATCCATTTTCACAGGTTTATTGCAGTCCAATGAAGGAGTCATTAATTTACAAACATTTGCTGCACACTGTTTTTCTGAAAGGTACTTTCTTACATAATAGGATTGTAGTAGAAAGGTCAGAGAAGGACCATTTTTGATTTCCTTTTGAAGCTTAAGTGCTTACACTGACAATGGGATGAAAGGATACAGTGTCTTCATGTGGATTCTGGAAGGGATGTTTGTTTTTGTAAAATGCCTGAAGAAAACATGCTGTTCTCTTTTTGTCAAGGAAATCATAACAATATTGCCGAGAAGGTGTTCTATGGATTCTGGTTCTGAAGTTCTGTGTTGTGCAATGCTCTGTGTTTCTGGGAAAGTTTGTTACTCATTAAGGGAATTCTCTCTTGGCATTAACTATTTGGACAGTGTCTTATTGGATCACATAATTTGAGAGGCAGAACTGGGAAATTCAAGGACTTAGGAATTAATATTTCAACACCCTGAAATAGGCTGCTAGCTAATCAGCACAAAAAGAAAAGCAGAAATCCATTTCTGACTGTTGTAACAATAATTTCTAATATCTCTACTTTTCAAGGTTTCTTGTTCCCTCTAGGTTACTCTCTTGATGCTATCTTCTGCTTTTGACAGATCGATTTACCCAGCACATATTCGATTAATGGAAGATTTTTATGTGCTGATTCAAATCAAATCACATTTATTGTTTTGTTTTTATAGTTCATGAGATTATTAAAATAGCTATTGCTTTCAAGGTCGTGTTTTCAATCAAGCAAACTGAATGTCAACAACATGTATGGAAGAATAAACATTTCCATAAAGTCTTTAAACGGTGAGCTCATCTGTAGAACTCTCCTGTGGGAGGACCAAATCAACATGTTGGGAGCGTGTTCCTCTCCCATTCTGAAGACAATTTTCTCATATTTTAAGATTTATAGTTTTTCCTTTCCCATGGCACTATCTAGTGAATAATCTATAAGTGCCACACAGCTGCAGAGGAGCTACAAATGAATGGCATTGTTGATTCACAGACTGTGGATGTGTCATCAAGTAATTTATCCCTCTAGACAATACTTTCTTCGCATCATATTGTTGGCCTGAAAAATACAAATAAAGAGCAAACGTTTCTATAAAAATAATGAAACCCACCCACCATAACACCCTACATCTTTAAGGTTGCTACAGCAATGTAGCTTTGCAGGAAGAGACACCTTGGTTTGACTATTTTCCAACTCAGAGCTAGGAAATTAAGAATTGAGCTCCATTTTATAAGTCTAAAATCTATTTTCCTTTTTAACACATGTAGATTATCATTACAGTATTTTAAAAATATTATGAGGTAGTTAAAATGTTTTACTTAAAAACTGTCCATTTGCCCGTGGCTCACTTTCCAAATGTCTACATTAATTTTTTGATCTCCCAGTGCTACTCAGTCAAGAAGATGTGTACATCCCAGCATAAGTAAGTGATGTAGCAGATTCCAGGGGAAAAAAGTTACTCAAAAATTTGCTCCTTTAATAAGTGTATTATGTAATTAAAATTGTGTATAATTTACACATGAATATACAAATACATTTATGTAAATATTCTTATTATTCTGCACAAAATAAAGTGAGAGATAGAAATAGCCAAGATATATAAAAAATTAAATTTCATTTTCATTTTCGTATCCATAATTTCAAGTTTTATAATACTATAAATCAGGGAGAAAAATATCAATGAGTATTTTTGGTACAGTAACATGGCTGGTGTTACTCAATACTCACTCCACAGTACTTCTTACTTACTATACTTACGGTGTCTTAGTCATTCATTCAAAACCATGAATTGCTTTTCTAAGATAAGACAGGTGCCTGAAATCAGTGAGCTAGACAGATTCCTGGCCATGAGGCTCCTCCTTTAAGTTTGGGGTTCTTCTCTTATACCACAAACTCAAATAAAAAATTATACAGAGAAATTTAATGTTTGAAGATTACGGTTGGATCATACTCATTGAATTTGTAATTTTTCTGATTTATTTTACTTCCTTCTCATAAGAAAACTTGCTATAAGATTTGTCACATTTAATGTTCTTTTGTGAGACAAGTTGTATGGGCCCTAAGATGAGCTTATACTCACCATGAAATCAAGGCTGATTTTGGTTTCTTTTTAATAAAAATTATTTTTACTACTTTTTAATTATGTGTATTCCTGTGTATTTTGGGTGGGGTTATGCTTGTGTATATAGGTGACTGTGGAGGCCAGAGGCTTTTGAGTCCCCTGCATGAGGAGTTATAGGTGAGCTGTCTGACATGGGTGCTGGCAACCTCACTCCTGTCCTCTGAAGAACAGTGTGCGCTCTACTGAGTAATTTCTCTGGCTGCATCCTGGCTTCCACTTCCTGCATGCAGAATCTTAGGTATGTACCATTATTCTCATCTTCAATTATTTATTCCTACAAATCTGGAGTTACTATTCTGAAGAAAAAGCTCCTTTTTGCTTTTTGAGACTTTTATATGATATATATTTATATAATTTCCCCTCTTCCTCTCCTCCACCCTATGTGTCACCATCCCTCCCAACTCCCTCTCAAATTCATGGCTTCTTATTCTTTTATTTTTATTGTTACATATACACATACGAATTTAGAAATACAATATGATGGACTCAGTTCTCTAGTGCTGTTCATATACATAAATGCTTAGGTCTATCTATTTGGAATTATATGACCTATCATTAGGCTTGTCTCTGGAGAATATTGATTCTCCCTCTCTCAGCAGCCATTAATTGCCTGTTATTTTTCATCTAGGAGCAGATGCCATATGGGATTTTCCCCATCCAAGCTGGCATGCTAATCCCTGGTGTCTTAGTTAGGGTTTCTATTGCTGTGATGAAACACCATGACCAAAAAGCAAGTTAGAAGGAAAGAGTTTATTCGGCTTACACTTCTACCTTGTTGTTCACCACTGAAGGGAGTCAGGACAGGAACTCAAATAGGGAAGGATCCCAGAGGCAGGAGCTGATGCAAAGGCCATGGAGGCTTGCTGCTTACTGGCTTGCTTCTCATGGTTTGCTCAGGCTGCTTTCTTATAGAACTCAGGACCACCAGCCCAGAGATGGCACCACCCACAATGGGTTGGGATCTCCCCCATTGATAACTAATTGAGAAAATGACTTATAGCTGGATATCATGGAGGCATTTTCTCAAGTGAGTCTCCTTCCTCTCAGATGACTCTAGCTTGTATCAAGTTGACACACAACATCAGCCAGTACATCTGAGTCTTCCATCTTAGGATTTCTATTGCCATGAAGAGATACTGTAATCATGGCAACACTTATAAAAGGAAACATTTAATTGAGATGGTGGCTTACAGTTTCAGAGGTTCAGTCCATTATTATCATGCTGGGACATGGTGACATACAGACAGACATGGTGCTGGAGAGGTAGCTGAGTTCTACAGCTTGCAAACAATGGGAAGTGGCCTGAGACACTGGGTGTGACTTGAGTATATATGAGACCCCAAAGCCTGCCTCGGCAGTAACACAGTTCCTCAAGTAAAGCCACACAAACTCAAACAAAGCCACAACTCTTAATAGTACCACTTTCTTTGGGAGACATTTTCTTTTAAACCACCACACCTGATAACATATTTTTTCAGGAATAGCTTTTAAAATAGTTTCCATTTAATAATTTTAGATTTTTAAACTCATGTCAACTTCCTATATTCTTCAGTACTCAGTGGCTATCAGTTTTCTAAGTCATATGCATCTTGCTGTAACCGAAAGTCCTTACCAGCTACTGGTCTTGGCTTTTTACTAAGACACCTGGGGCTGTCTTCAGGGTTCCCATCATCACCCCGGAAAACCCATGCTGTTGAATGAAAATTCTCTGTGTAGAATCCTTTCTCTTCGATATCAACTCGAAAGCCAAAGTCCACAGAATGAGCATCATCTGAAGTAACTGAGGAATAGAAAAGTTGAGAAATCAAGTTATAGCTTGGCAAGAAAGAAGATCCAGTGCTCTCGTGGCCAAGGTAAAAAAGCTTGCAGATGTGGATAGGGAGGCGAGGTCCCTTTAAATAAAGAACAGTATCCTGAGATATAAGCAGCTAAGTTTGCTGCGCATTTCTCTTGGGAATAATTTTCATATTCTTAAAATATCATAGCAAAATAAATATTCCTATGGCTGTAGAGAAGGGCTAGCAATTAGGAGTGCTTACTGCTCATCCAGAGTACGCAAGTTCAGTTCCCAGCACCTACATCTAGTGGCTCAAATCTGACTGTAACTTTAGCTCCTGAAATCTTTCACCCTCTGCTGGCCTTCACATGCTTTGCAACAACACACACACACACACACACACACACACACACACACACACACTAAAATAAAATGAATCTTAAAAAATACAAATATTGCTACAGTGTCTGTGTTGTGGGAGTCTGGGAAGTGGATAAAGTATGGAAATACTTTAGTAAAAGAAAAATGCTTGCCTTGAAAAATAATATATTACTATTTAGAGGTCAGATTGAAACCAGGTAAGAATAGGAAATTAACTTTAGGGATCCATTTCAAAATTCCATGTAGGGGCTAGTGAGATGGCTCAGTGGTTAAGAGCACTGACTGCTCCTCCAGAAGACCCGGGTTCAATTCCCAGCACCCACAAGGCAGCTCACAGTTGTCTGTAGCTCCAGTTTAAGAGAATCTGACATTGTTATACCAATGTGCATGAAATAAAGTTGTAAAAAAATAAAATTAAAAAAAACCCACCAAAATTCCATGTACAAGGAAAAAGATTGTCAAGTACAAAAATCATGCCCCTCTCTTTGTGCTAGAAGAGACAGTAGTAAGTGTATTTCTAGAAATCTCACCATGGGTTTACAGGAATAATTTCATCTATTAGATCTATAGATGCTTAGTGCTTTCTCTATGTATAGGCATATCTTGGATCTTGTGGAAAGTTGTGTCCATAAAAGAAATGAGCTTGTCTTTCCACATTACCTTCCTTGTTTCTTTGTGCTCTGGTTAGGAGGTTCAAACCTGAGAAAAACCCTCCTCCAAGCCTTTTAGTTTTTCATGCAGACAGGGTTGAAAAATCACACTTCAGCATCAAACATTAATTTCAAGTAAACTACAGTATTTATTTGCATTCTTAAATAGCATTAGGAGTCGGAGGTATAAAGAACACAACTACTCTCTCTGTTTTGTAAGACAGAAAGCACAGGCTGACCTCCCAATGTACTGTTCCTCCTGACTCATCTCCCCAAATCCTAGGACTAAGTCCTGGGATTATAGGTAAATGCTGCAGCAATCGTCCTTAAAGCATAATAGAACACCTTACTTCCTTCTCTGGTTCTACTCATACACAGTAGTAGTTCCCACACCTTTCTCAGAAAGTCTCTGAGTGAAATCTCTTATTACCATCAACACAACCTAGACTTCTGCTATGGGTTAGGTAGATAAGTTCGTCCCTTTCCCACCTCCCTAGACAACTATTGGTCTTCTGATCCTTGAGTTTTCCCTCTGGAGAATCATTCTTCATGGTTCTTGTTCATCTCCACTTTTGCTTTCTTAGTACTAGACTTAAAAGAATAATTATTAGTCATTGTCCTGACCCAGAGGCAGATGAACAATAGATTTCCAACTTCTCCATTTGCTTATCTTATGTGAGACTGCACTAGACAGTTGATGGCTTGGGTGGTTTCAGGCACATTTGCTCATTCGCTGAATTGATTTTAAATAAATGCTCTCCTCTTTTGAACCAGGAGCAATTTTGTGTACATTGGGGATAGAATGATGAATGAGACAGGGGTCGTGGTGTGGTGCAAGGGTTCAGAGAAAGCCAGAGCAGCTAGCTGTAAATAGAGGCATATCTAGGAAGTATATCACTATAATCCATTCAGAAAATCAGGTGAGGAAGAGGAGGTGGATACACAGGGGGAGGGAAGCACTTTTGTCATAACAATTTAAGTCTAAATGACAAATTTGACACCTTTTGAGTATTAATATAACACCCAAAGTATAAAAATACCACATCTGTTCTACTAGGGAGGTCCCAGTCAGAATGTAGGTGCACTATAAAGAGTGTCTAGAATCATATAGAATTAAAATAGGTTAAATAGATATCCATCCTAACAGGATTTTGCTTTTACATTTGGACCCTATCTCCAGACACCTTATAATATTTTTACAAATACTCTAAAGTCCCCTAAAGTAGGAAATATTAAATAAATATATTCAGAATATGATACTTTCTTCCAAATAGCATGTTTTAAAACCCTTTAAATTGTTTTAAATAAATCTAAGTGTAACATTTGATTGGGACAGGAAAGTAAACCAAAAGTTTTACAATAATGGCATTCTGAGCTCTAAGGCTAAATTAAAGCTTTGTTTTCAGCTATAATAGGACTTTCTAAAGTTTTAGGTACATTTTCTATATTCTTGTACTTCAAAAATTCAGTTCATAAATGTTCATTGACATAGCTCACACAGATTTCCTGGACAACTGGTTTATCAACACTGTTTTTCCCTTCAGCAGTAAATGCCTGTATCGGATGTGCAGTCCTTCCTTGGCATGTGAGGGTCTGAGGGCAGGGCTTTATGTGGATCTTTGCTTTTATCAATATGTATGAGGATGATCAAACAGCTCACTTACTTACCCACAGATGTGATTCTGTGGATGAGTAGCTCTGTAGTCACTCAGTTAGCAAGACAGAGCTGCTGAACATACCCTTACATAAGCGGAGACATAAAATTGGTGTTAAACGCCAATGAAGCAGCAAGCCACACACCTGCTGAAAATTTATAGCTGCTTGAGGGCTCAGCATCTGCTCCACGTTAAACTATGGTCTAAGCAGGCTAGTCCAAATAACTCTTTGTCAGAAAAAGGTTGCTACCAAATTAGGTTTGCTAGATTAAGCACTTAATAAATGAGCATTTCAAACATGAGTTATTAAATGTTTTGATATTAGTGAAATTGTGTCTTAACTGTTTCTTTATCAGAAAAATACAGGTATGTTCTTTTCCTTTCATTTGAAGTTTTGTTCTCATAAAATAATAATAGTGATGAATAATAATAATTATTAACACTTTTTTTTTTAAAAAAAGGACCAGAACATGAGCACCTTAGGTACCCATACACTTTTTTTTCTCTATTATAGCGTATCATTTGGAGAAAATAAGGAGGTGGTATGGGAAGATGCAAGGCCCTGATTGATTGTCCCAAAGAGCCAAGGATTTTATTTGAGTTTCAAACAGATCCAGTAATTTGCTATTTTTCATAAGAGTATATCTTCCAGTTAGACTGTCTGTAGTTGAAATTCAGTTCTAAGGCTAATTATGTGTAGCTGAATGACTTTGGACCCATCCCTTATCCTCTGCATGAGGCCCTGATTAGCACAATGAGGTTTAAATACAGAACATAACTCATAATTTTACAGGGAATGTCAATGAGAAAACACATGGTAAGTGGTTTAGCATAGAACCTGGCATCAAGTAGGCACATCACCATCCCTAGGCCTTGCTATTAAAAGTTTTTAGATAGATATTATTTCATTTTATATTAGATAGATTTTTATTTTACTTTATGTGTATGAGCTTTATATGTATGTGTATGCAACATGTACATGCCTGGTGCCCACAGAAGTTGCAAGAGGGCAGGGGAGCCTGGGGAATTCCATTTGGTTTTGAAACATCTAATGGGTGATTGGAATAAACATGGGTCCCTTGCAATAGCTCTTAACCTCTCAAATACTCTTCAGTCCTCTCAGCTTTTATTATCAGAAATGAGAATTAATTCCCTTGCTTCCTCTCTTTTATCTTCCTCCCTTCCTCCTTTCATTCCGTCCCTCTCTTCCCCTTCCTTCCCTTTTTCCTTCCCTCCCTCCCTCCCTCCCTCCCTCCCTCCTTCCTTCTTTCCTTCCCTCCACCATTCTCTCTCTCTTATTTCTTCCTAATTTCTTTCTCAATGGCAACTATCATCTTAAAAGTACAGTTCTATAATAATTGTATTAACTGAGTGAAGAATGAGAAATGTTATGAAGTATTATAACATGGTTAAATCCAAATTTCTGTCACATCTGATTGTGATACAGGAGCCATTAAAGATTATAAAACATCAGAGCCCCATTTCTCAGTCCCTTACCACTTCCATTACTAAACTTCAAGTTATTTACATAGTAAACCTTAGTCAGCATTGCCCACAGTCAGGTGGATCAATCAACTGTGTCAACACACATAAATATGTCATTCTTAATGTCTTTTCCAGTTATCACATAGGAAGTCAGAGATGAGCAAGCTTAAAAGAGTGAAAATGCCAGCTGTAATGATGCTCAATAAAGCTGTCAGATTTTACTTCATATATTAGTAGCATGAGCTGAGTCTACACATGAGAAAAGAATTCAAACCGCACATTAAACAATACTAGCCCAAGCTGCACTGGCTGAATTGCAGGCTGTACTGAAGAATTTCTCAATGACTATAGCATGCCTTCAATATGTCTGTGGCTTGGAGAAGCTGAAAGAGAAGTGGCAGACTCTTGTTCTCATGCTACCATGAACAAACAATCATTGTTTAATTAAAATTATTATGTTTGGGCATTAAATTTGAATTTACATTAGCATTACAGCTGATCTTGTATTATTTCAAGTGGAGTATTGGTAAATGTTTTAAATAGCTTTCCAAATTGAAAAAAAAACATTCTCTGATATGCCGAGCTTTCCAGTTTTCATTGTATAACTTCTCACCATGGCCAGTTTCACTGAGCTGTGGTGTAGAAACCATTCACAGCTGATTTTGTGAACCACCACGAGATGACTCCAACACATGTGTTGTATTTTTTCTTATTTCATGAAGTGCAAAGCAGACATGACTGTCTATGAGGTGTAGAATGGAAGAATTTGCCACTAAAATGAAAGAAGAACCTTGCTATAACGTCAAGTCACAGAAGGACACAATGTCATAGAAAGAACCAGACTCAATCTGAGATCCCAAACAACCTAAGCAAAACCCTAACACCAAAATGTGAAAGCACTCCTTTGAATTGTTGGTTAAGTTTGTCCAAGAGATCCCCCAAATATTATAAACTATTGCTATTACCCTTTGCTGCTTCCCAGGGTTGACAGGTTAAACTCTAGTCTTTCAGACGCCATGCTTCAGACAAAGATCCCAGAACTGGAACTGACCTGAATGGTTACAGAAAGGTCCATGAAAGCTTCCTAAGGAGGAAAGCAAGCAATAGTCTTTCACAGATGTGAGACTTCTGAATGCTTATGAATCACAATCATGACCTGGATGGTATGATAATATAAGGTGCAGTAGTGACACATATGCCTGGGTGGTAACCAACAGGTCTCTAATCACACCCACCTGACAGGAAGGAAACTATGCCTGGGACTGAAAATATATCCTGCTACTCAGACATGGATCTTGGAGGAGAACCTACAATCACCAGTTTACTAAACCAATATAATCCCAACTACATTCTTAATATTTGTCCTTATATTTATTGATAAGTATAGTCCTTTCAACATTAAGAAACATCTCCATCTACAGAAGGAAGTAAACTACAGAATACAGCAATGACGCTTGAGATACTTCTGTCATGTTATGAGAGTGAACGACGTCAGATACCAGAAGATAGCATTGCTTGGAGGAGTGCACAGGAAAAGACAAAGAGCATATGGTCTCCAAAACGCTGGATAGAGAGCAGAAAAAAAGACCGTTGAATTTGGGGTATGACAATAACACAAGCATCTTGGACTGCCCAGGATAGGAACAACTGGAGAACCACCATAAATGGGCTGCCCATGCATGTTTAAGCATTCCTGGGGGCATAAATGATGATGATGATGATTATGATGATGATGATGATGATGATGATGGTAATCCTTACTCTTCATCAAGGAAACTTCTCTTTCTTAAAAACAGAGACCATCACAGAAGACCATGGTCATTCAAATTTAGAGCTATTCAGCCCAATCCCATCTTTAAAACACTCCTGCACCTAAAAGTGCTCAGGGAACTTTGCAGAAAATGGGATGAGGATACTGTAAAAGTTTGAAAAATCAAGACGCTGTCTGTGAGATTGTTTTCTAGGAGTGTCAGAAGCTACACTCAAAGTCTTACCAACGTGACTGCCTACACGTGAGCTGAACAAGGACAACAATAGACATGCTATAGAGATGGAGAAACGCCCAGGAGGACTCAGCCCTTCACAAAGAACTACAGAGAACTAAGGAATGCTGATTGGGGAAGAGTAAGTACACCAATTGTTTATTACATTACTAACAGGTAGCCCTGAAAACACATGCAACATCACGCTGAGCAAGTTGTGTAGGAAGAATATCCATGTGTAGAAATATACACATGGCCATGTGAAAATAGACAATTGAAAAAGAGGCCATGAATTTGAAAGTAGTAGTATACATCAACAAGAAAAAAGGAGCAAGGAGAATATCTATCAACAACGAGTATATCAGTGGTCAGGAGGGTGGAAAGGTAAAGAGGAAAATGATGTAATTATCTTTTAGTCTCAAAGAATAAGTGAAGTTATTACAAAAGAAAAACATCAAACCAATGAAACGAAATAAGCCAAAATAGCCTGACAATTCTTCAAGAGAAACCAACAGCAGACAATATATTCCTTTGGACTCTTTTTACTTTTAAAATTCTTTATACTGGTATTCATGTTTCCTCTAAACCACTAATTCATAACTCTTACCTATTATAACCAAGATCTTACATTGAAAAGTCTTAAAAATTTTCAAATTCCAATAAATTTCAACTTTGTCCCTCTACTTCTGAGTAACTCTAAAGGCTATGTTGGGGGGTGGGTATTACTTATCCTTGTAGGCATAATAACCCAGAACTGGCTTATTCATAGGTGGTTTACAACAGCATCAGAATGTGAAGTGCTGGTTTACTATATGATTATGGCAGAAAAAGATGGTGCCCTCTAATGGGTAATGTAAAGATAATTAGAACATTCACAAAATTTTGGACAGGCTTTAAGGAAACCAAGTATGCTAAATTTGAATTGATTTGAATTGATAATAGCTTACCTAAGGACAAAAACGAGTGGGTAACATCAGTTCCAAGAACTTAACATCACAGAACGCAGTATGGTGTGAGTTACTGTATAGGAACATTCCATACACACAGAGAGAGAGAGAGAGAGAGAGAGAGAGAGAGAGAGAGAGAGAGAGAGAGAGAGAGAGAGAGAGAGAGAGAGAGAGCACCCATGCTCTCCCACACAGAAAGACCAGGAGCAATATTGTTTGGACCTAATTCACATCAGTAGTCTCTTGATATTACTACCAACCAAATCTAATAAAAAGCCAGAGAGCCCCTTGACATAGGTCAAAGAGGAGAGACTCTTGTGCTAGAGAAAAAGCATTAGAAGTGTAGAAAAGGATCCCATAGGGGCAAATGAAAGGTATTTTCTATGATGATTTCAAGAGAGTGGAGTAGGCACAGACTATAGCCTCTCATTTTGATAGAAACACTATAAAACATGAGTGTAATTATCTCCTAATTTCTGCAGGGTTTAGATTAGAAACACTGGATGTTCAGTTCCACATATTTAGAAGCAGAATTTATATCTGAACTCTGTGCACAATAAAAGAATGAGGTGTTTAGAAGTCCAGATAAGTGTTAGAGAAAGGATAATCTGTCCCCCACCCTCTCTCTGTGTGGTGTGTTGTGAGATGTATAAATGAGTTTATAAACAGGAGAAGAATTCACATTAGGCCACGAGCTATGTATCACCTGACACTCAGATACAGTCTGCAAACTATGATGTGAAATCTCAGCATTGACTTTATTTGAGTGTTTTGGTACAGGATTATATGAATATCACCAAGAAGGTCGAAAATGTGAAAAGACAAGAACTAGAGAGACCCAAGGTTAAACAAGACAGTGATAATTTGGTGTACCATCAGAAACTACAAGGTAATATCATGAATACAGTACCCCCACTTTGAGGCCCACCATGATACAAGCAGCAGCAATATCTATGCCTAATCTGGAAATGCAAAATGTTTGCTATTAAGGACAGGAGACACAGTAGGAAATGGAATCTCCTGGGCCAGAGCTAAACAAGACACTGCAATAGGAGAATCATTGTAGTGGATGAAGCAGAATCAATCCATGATGTTTCATTGCCCACATAGTTTGCCCAATTGGAGGTAATGTGCCAAATAATTAATATCCAACTGAAACCCAAAGAGAGACAACAAACTCAGCCAATGTGAAATGTGTATTAGCAGAAGTAGTTAGTAGCTTATCAAAAATAAGTTTAAAATTTCATACAAAAAAGTTAATATTCTCAAAGGCATCAAAATGAGAGTCATCCAAAAAGTAAAGTTAGCTTATAAAAAATTAAAATACAGTTGCCAGACTTGGTGGTGCACACCTTCAATCCCAACACTGCCAAGGCAGAGGCAAGAAGATCTCTGTGAGTTTTCGGCAAGCCAGATCTACACAGGAAGTATAGGACAGTCAGGGCTATAGAGAGAGACCCTGCTTTATATATATTTTTATCGTTTTTATTGAGCTATAAATTTTTATTCACTTCCTTCCTTTTTTCTCCCCCCTTTTTCTACCCTCTCCAATGATTCCCATGTGAGAGAGACCCTACTTCAAAGATCAAGCTTCCAACCAAAAGGTCCCCAAAGAATTAGAGTTGCAAAAAAAAAAAGAGATTAAAATTTTAAAACAATAGGCAAAAACCCAAGAAGGACTTATATGTGGGCTGAATTACTAAAAAAACAGAGCATTAGATTGTCAGAGACTGTGGCAAGAACAGATGAGGGGAAACATTGTAGAAAGAAGCTATTAATGTGTGCAGGGAATGGGTCCGAAAGTTAAATGTCCATTAGAAATAATGCCAGTAAGACACAGACAAAAAGAGAAAGTAATGAAAGCAGACGAACAGCTGAGAATCTATGAGTTGAAGACAGTTATAAGTGAGCAAATCCCAGTGAGCTCCTGGGGCCAAGCATGGCAATATATTTAAAAAACACATTCTGATATTCATACAAGAAGTCAGAAAGAATAATAAGGATGATGAGAAAAATCCTTAATGTACATGAAACAAAATAGGATTAATGACAGAAGTCATGAAAATCATATTGAACAGAAATTTTTCACTGGTACTGCTGTTAGTAGGGCAATGACCCAGTTTCTTACATGCTTTAAGTCCAGAATTCAATCCCCAATTGTCACTACAAGTTAAGAGGGCAAAAATACTTTGAAGATACATAATAAATCAGTTTTTCTTTCTACATGATTTTTCTCGAAAAAGTTGTTGGGCTTTTATTAAAGAAGGGAAACTAATAAATCTTGTTAAAATGGTGAGGAAAATCAATGAAATGTATTAACAATATATTTAAAAACATGTACAAGATCTCATAGTATATAAATAAAACAGTTGATAAAGTAAAAGTGGAGCATAATGTGGAAGAAAATGAGCATAAAAACAAATTAGTCATGTGGTAGGAGCAGAGCCTTGGGAGTCTAATAAAAGCTGTGCGTTCTTGGGTAGGTATTTCAAGTGTATATGAACAACAGGGAAGATTGGAAGTGTCAAAGACAGCAGTATATGCAGCGTATAAATGATCTAGTTCCAGTTGTAGTTCCTTGCCACCCAACATAAAGAAAGACCTGGAGAGTTAGGTACAGCTCAATGGACAAGAATAAAAACTCTCACAACAAAATAAAGCATTGAATTTCGTTCTTTGTGATCACATGAATATAAAGCTTTGTGCTGGAAATATCATAGCATTTGATTTTTCACATTACTTATAATCTTTCCCCACAGATATATGACTTCTTCCAAACCTTAGTTTTTGTCAGGCTCCTGTTTCATTCTGGGAAATGAACAGCACCCCTGCCTGTGATGACACTTGTGTCCTTCTGTCAGCTTGTGCCTCACTGTTCTCACCACTGTCTTTTCATAATGACGTTTTTTGTAACACAACAATGTTCTGTTTCTGTTTTCTTCCTTCTAAGAAAATCGCAGTGCACCGAGGTTTAGGTATGGATGTTTTCTCAAAAGCACTTTGCTTTTGTAATTTGCTAACAGCACATGCCTACTAGTAAGCCAAGTCTCCTTTAATATCAACAGCTGTAATCTCACATCCAGAGTAGTTGTAGCATCTACATTTCCTGCCCCATGTGTCGGCTCGTGTTTTGCTTTAGTCAGTTTTCATCAGTAATAGCTTATCATCCGTTCTCAACTGCCATTGTTTGTGAGGCTGAGGTAGAATGCTGGTTAAGTAACACACTACAGTCTCAAGAAGCTCTATTTCACAAAAATGCAGATCTGTTTTAAGACACTTCATTTAAGAGATATTAAAATGAGGAGAGATTTTTCATATACTCAACGATATTGAATTTACCCTTTTATTTTATTCATATTTTATAATACAAATGTAGTATTTTTTTTAAAAAAAGTAGAACACTAATTTAACTCAATAAACAATCCCATAGCTAGCTACTTCAGTATTTAAAGAGAAAGGAAGCCTTAGCAGGTTGCTGCAGGTGTATTCTGAAGGTCATTTACCAAGTAGAAATTCCTTAATGTGTAACAAAGAGTTGATTATTTTAAGAAGTGTCATTCATTAAAAAAAACATAAAATCACCACATCACCATGTTCAAAAACCAGAATCTATATCTTAGAGATGAAGGGAAAGGAATTTAATTAAGACAGCGAGTGGCTTTTGTTGTTGCTTAGAAACGCAGGTTGCTACTCACTGGAGCCTTCTGTGAAGTTGCTGATGACAGAACTACCACCAACCGAGCTGCATCTCTTGCCATCCCTGAACTGCTGCCTCCTCCTGGCCCACTGGTCTATTGCTTCTTCCTGGGAACCATCACTGCCTCTTTCACCTCTTAGAGCCAATTCTTGCAATAGCTTTCGGGGGTTATTGTTTTCCAAATTCTGGTCTAGAATAAAACATATTGAATATCAAAGTGAGACACACCTTTAAGATAGGACATGAAATAGTCTTTGAAACACAGACCAAAATATCATTCAGATCCTTCATGTTCCACTTGCTAAGTTGGAGAGAGAAACAAAGATACGAATTAAGATTTATTTAGTCCCAAAGTATTGCTTTCTGTGATCACAGGCAAATAAATTGAATTATTAGGTGAACAATATTACCAATAAATTATCACAATGCATTTAAGCTGAAAAGGATTAAAAAGAAAACCTGAAGTACATCAACATATAATCTAGAAAGTAAATTCATTGTTTAAAATTTTACTTTTTAATACTATATAAAAGCCAAGCAACATAGATTTGAAAACTTGACTTTTTATTTATTCGGCTCCTAGAAAAAAATGAGTTTTTATAATTTTGTGTTTGTTGCCCTTTAGAATCTTCTCACATAATCAAACTAGTAGAAAATGCATGACCTGCCCTGCATATGTGTGTGTGTGTATGTCTGTAATACACACACATACATACATACATGCACACACACACATATACACATATGTATATTTTGTTTCTGAGTTCTTACTGTGATTACTATGTGAGAAAGAAAACATAAGGAGACAAGCTAAGAATGAACCTGTTGCTATATGGACAAAGTCTGGTCCAAATAGTATAAGCACTCCATGTTAAGGGCCTGAAGGAGCATGGTGGATCAAGGGTTAAGAAGTTCAAATAGGTCAGATGTGCCTGAAACTCATTTACCAAGAGAAAAAGAGTAAAAAGATTGTAGGACAGACTTTGGATGAACCGTAGAAATGCAGGAAACAGTGGTTGCCATTGTTCACCAATGAGGACAATTTCAGTTTATTGAGAGTAATCTCATTTGATTGGGTTCCTATTTGAATTTTTAATTGTATGCAGTGTTGGGAGAGGCAGTACAGGGAACAACACACTTCTGGGGATAGGAAAACAGCTTGTGGGGGATATTCATCCAGATGTGCATGTATCTCCTCCAGGAGGCATAAGTACTATAGGTTCCCCTTGCAGTTCTAAAATAACTATGCACTGACACAAATCTTGAATTTTTTTCTAAGCTCTAAAACTAGGAGCCCAAGGGAACTTCCTTCAAGTGAACAAATCTTGGAATTTATGTGTCTGCCCTGGTATCTGGAGTTATACAGGTCATGGCAAGCAGTCACTGGGATCAGCAGATTTTGCATTGGGGCTTTATAAAAAGTAGAAAATTGTACAGTTTTTATAAGTTTTATATTGTTTTTAGATGATTTTTTATGAATCAAATTTCATATTTTATGGCAACACATGCAATAGATAATGCTTCTTGTATTATATTTTTATGCCTAAAATTTAAAAAACTTTTGAGTAATTAATTTTGCTCCTGCTTTTAAGTTATTCCGTTAAAATCTTAGAGAGAATAGAGGAACAGGAAAGATGCTATCTTTCATAAGTTTCTCCATTCTCAATCTCATTTCTGAGCATATTCGGTATGCTAGCTGCAATTTGAGAGACAGTTTTTACTTATTCAATATGCATTTTAATTTATGCTATGGAATACTGCTAACATTAAGTATCAAATAATTTGGACTCGTTGAGAAGCACAAGGACCTTTTATGAAGTGACCAAAATGGTGTTTTGCTGTACCAAGATTGAAACCAGACAGACAGCATTATGTACTTAGGACAAAGCTTCCATCTTAGCCCCCTTTGAGGACTCAGAAGTGCCTGCGTTGTATCAATTGTTTGAGCAAGACCAGGTAACACAAAACGAATGTCAAAGGCTGCTGGAGTTAAAGGTCCAACGGGTGGTTCAGTTAGGATTAGTTAAGGGTGTCTCTGGTTTTTGTACCTTGCTTTAATGACTATTCCATATTGCCCTAGGGACATGAATGACCCACTCCATGCAATACTATAGCAAGGTTAAAATCACATTTTATTACAAGCATGTTCCTCCCATTCAAACATGCTTACCTTGCAAGGCTGGAAGAAATCATAGATTATTTATGAGAGGCACAGGCTAACATTTTAAAGAAAATTGATTTGCCAATATATTGATCTTTTAAAGAAAACACTTTTTATTTCATAATAAGCTACAGCTATAGTGACTTTTCTACATACTACTTATGGGTAGGGTTGATTTATTGAGAAGAGACAGGCTGATATATTCTTGCCTGTGTTTGTCTAAGTCAAAAATACTTAACACATCTTGCCAATAAGAAAAAGATCCCAAGCAATAAAATGTATTTCACCAAAGACCATTCAAGGCTCACACACATAATGATCATAAAAGCTTAACATCCTATTTAACCCATTGTACCTTTCAGAGCCTTCTGTGGCAACAGCAACATATCCACAGCGAGAGAGGAAGCTTCTGTGGGGTCACATTTGTTCTCACTTTCTTCAGGGTTTCCTCTTGATGCAGTTTTTTGGCACTCTGCTGGCTCGTGTTGAAAGTCGTTCAGTCCAAGACTTTTGTCACCTCCATTATTATTTGGAGCTGTCTCACTGCTTAATGTCTTATCAATAAGAAGCAGCTTTTCTGTAGCATGTCCTGTATAGGCAGACTCAATGGAGTCTGGTGGAAAGTCCATTTGAGAACAGATTTCATTCTGATTCTCACCAGTTAGGTCTTCAAAATCCCTGCGGCATGTACTCTTTACCACTGTTGGTGCCTGAGAGTTGTCATCTTCACCATTTTCCAGATACCCTGCTGGCTCGCTAGGGTTTCTTATTGCCACGGGGCAGTTAGAATAAACTGTGCCTTCGCTGCAATTTTGAGTAGTGACCTTCTGCTCTAATTCATCAGTTTTGGAGGCCATGGCTGGCACTTCTGTTCTGCTGAGGGCTGTCGTCTCTACATGATTTGTACAGCTCTCTGTTTGATCCCATTCCGCAGAACTGTGTATGTTGCCATGACACGGGCTCTTCGAAGTTAGGCTGCTGCAGGATGCAAGCCTGGCCATTGGATTCTGTGTCCTCTTCATTTTCAATAGCTGTGTGTTTGCAGAAGCGTCTCTATGTAACATAGCCTCATTAATGTCTCTGAAAGTCATATCACCATGTACTTTCTCCTGCTCTGTCTCAACCCCATCATATTGGCTAAAGGAAACTGTGTTCTCGGGAGTCTCTACAAGTTCTGAATGTCTGGTGACCCAGTGAGATGAACTGAGCAAAGGAGAAAGGTTCAAAATGTGTTCACTGACAGGGAAAGATATAGAACTTGAGTTAGCACAGCCTTCTGCTGGTCGAGTTCTATTGCCTCTGCAGCTGATGCCGGTTGCTTCTTTTCCCAAGAGCTGCATGGTAAGAAAAGTCAAAGAACAAAATTCAGAGTCTGAGGCATCCTTAATGGGAATTCCAGCACCCATAGTACTTAGGGGACCATTTGTTTCTGCTATGCATGGCTGTACTTGGGAATCTGAGGTGATATTTTCCCTGACATCAGAGTTGTTTTTCCTCTCTTTATCCACATCTCTAGAATCCCCAAAAGACCTTTCACTTAAATCTGTATTATTTAAACTTGTGGTTCTTAAGATTTCAGATGAGGTAGGAAGACAAGAGTCAGCTGTGAAGAAATGTTGCTTTGGGGGATTGTCTAGAATAATTTGAAGGACCTTCTGCTGAGATGTGGCAGAATCCCTGTCTTCAGAATCATCTGGGGGAGGAGGCTGTGTGTTGAGTTTCTTTTTCTCTCTCCTGAGAGGTGAGCTTGGAGAAACCACAATTTTGTCTGAATTCGCTTTCTGGACAGTATTCACACTCCAGGGAGCATCATGCAAACCGTCTGAACTCTGGTTCTGGTTTTCAAGCCTGCAGTTTTCAGGGTGATTTATGGCAGACTGTGAAGGAGACTGACAAGGTTCATTTTTAGTGCAATTCAAGGACCTTTTTCTGTATTTTGCTGATTTGCCTATGCTTTTAGGATGAGATAAATTGATGAATATGGTCTTTTTTTTACTTACATATTCAACCATTATTTCTTTACCTACAATGCTTATGCTTATTGACGGGATCTCACTTCTTGAAACCTCTCCTCTGCATGCAGATGGAACCTTATATTTTAACCCTTCTGCTAACACAGTACTGTATTTAGCTAAGTGGCCCCGAGATCTGGAGCCTCTCTGTACTTGAACAGAATAACGCTGGTGACATGTTGGGCATCGCTTTTTCAGGGGAACCTGTGCTCCTGTTTTACAGAAAACGCTTTCTGTGGTTTCCACTTGTACATTGAAAGCCCCACATTTGACTGCTGTAATAAATTTGCCTTTTGTTGGCTCAAAGGCTTCTACAGTGTTTGGAATCTCCTGTGTTGTAATTTTGCCTGGTAATGATCTTTCACAGTCATTAAAAATGGCCACTGGTAAGACTTCCTCTAGCGGATGAGAGATGGCCAGAGGAGGGTCATCATTCTCCATCCTCTTGTGTATTTTGCTGTCAGATGGAGATTGTTTCTCATCTTTGGGGAGAAAAGAGGAATTCTGTTTCCCACTTCTAGAAGCAGATATACGCTCATCTCCATTTGCCTTCGATTTCCCCAATGCTCCAGTCTGATGAAACACAGCCGCTGAAGTGTGTCCCTTTATGTCCTTTTCAAAATCTTTTACATTTTTTTGACATGCTTGACCAGATGGCTGAGACATACCTAAAAAGAAAGGAGAGAGGAAGGAAAAATGTTTTATGTCCACTTAAAGAGCAGATGTTTCAAATCATATGATGAATATAGGAATATCGTTTGTAAGCATTTTGGGTAACAGTTTCCATCAGTTTCATGCAAGTCCATTCCAAATGAATGTCTTATTTTAAATTAATTATCCTGGGGTGCATAAGAACACTTGGAAGTTTAGAAAATAAACTTAATTAGGCTTTATTCAAAGACAACTTCTGAATTGGAGAGAAATGCATGCTTCAAAAGAAATGTATGTAACTAGAATCTAAAGGTAATTTCTTGATAAGAAACAAATTGACTTGTCCTGAAATTTGAATGCCACATTAATTTAAAGACTATGTCAAACTCCATATAACTTCATAGATTTAAAAACGCTAATAGATTAGAAGAGAATCAGTGCAACCTGTAGTCTGCCTTTCAAACACATTTCATTGATTCTACTGCCTTCTAGTTTTTAAAGGGTATCTTCACAAACACAAATTCCTGTGGCATCCAGGAAATATTACAAATAAAATAAGCTTGGTGTGCATATTTAGCTCTAGCCAATAGTTGCTGTGGGAGAAACAGATCGCTTATTGCATATTCTCTCATTTCTAAGAAAGCACTAAACTCTCTGTTCATATTCTTACTTCTTGAGGATTGACTCACATTGTTAAACATCTCTATCGAGTTTGAGGTCTGTGAATGCAGAGCCCACATATGACCCAGGGATTGTCAACTGGCAAGTTGTGTTCTTCTATTTCAAAATGCTATTTTACTTTTACTTTATGAAGTTTGTTAATGTGGACATGAGGCATCTGCTCTTGTACAAAATATGATAGAGAAAATAAGATATAATATTGTATTTCAAATAATACATGAGAGATTGCTAAAGAAAACAGAAAAGAAGAATGACAATAGCTACCAGTGCCACGGCAATCAATGAAACAGATGTTCAGTGTTTATATTGATAGGTTAAATGTATTTTGTCCTTATTTTGTTTGTTTGTGCATACATGCATGTGTGTGTATGTGTGTAAGTATGTGTGTGACAGAGAGAGAGAGAGAGAGAGAGAGAGAGAGAGAGAGAGAGAGAGAGAGAGAGAGAGAGAGAAAGCCATGACATGCATGTGGAGGTCAGTGATCAACTTGCAGTTTGCCCCAGAGATTGAACTCAGGTCACAAACTTTGGTGGCAAGGATACTGGACCGTCTCACTGGTCCCTCAAAGGGAATATTATTTAATAAGCTGACTAACTTAAAATTGGTATTAATTTTTTTAAATTAATTCATCTTAAATGTTACAGATTTAACCATACTATACATATATTTATGTGGTATATACAATGCTTGTAGCTTCATGGATTCCTCCCTACACAGAAAGGAAATATCCTTTCACAGAAAAAGGAGAAAAAGAATACTGCAGTTCTTGAAGACTCTGACCATTCCATTTGGCACCCTTCATCCTGAAGGAAGGGCGTTGCTTTGACAGTTACTAGGACAATTTCAACGAGCCTGCTGACAATTTGAAAACGATAATGTGGGTACCATGGGAGGGAAGACAGGGAGAAAAATCTCTCTAAAGTCCATTTATAATCAATCATGGACATGGTAACAGTTTATGGACTAGCAGGTTTTATTTTCTAGAACTAGAGATTATGATTGATTCTTAAAATAATGTATTATATAATAAGGGCAATTCAGTATATAGCTTTTAGCATTTGATAATTTTGCACTTAGAGTGGTTTTTGATTGACCTCATTCCTAATATGGGATCCCCCTCTGTATGCTATGAGTATGTTTTATTAACATTGGTTATTAAAGAAGCTGTTTTGGTCAATGGCTTAGTAGAGTAAAGTCAGGCCAGAAATCTGAACAGAGATATAGAGAGAAAGGAGGCAGAGTCAAAGAGATGCCATGTAGCTGCCAAAGGAGAAAAACACCAGTCACAAGCCAGAACCTTACTGATGGGCTGCAGCCTAGTGGTGATACACAGATTAGTATAAATGGGTTAGTTTAAAATGTAAAAGTTATCTAGAAGTATGCCTGAGTCATTGGCCAAACAATGTTGCAATTAATATAGTTTCTGTGTCACTATTCCGGTCTCAGGCAGTCTGGAATGAACAAGCAGTCTCTGTTTACAAAATAACACACCAACATGAGCCAAATACATGGCATACCAACATGGGTGGACTACATCCACATAAAACCTGAGAGAACTTGGGAAGGAATTCTAAACATAAGGTCCAGTTGAAGAGCAGAAGGAGGGAGAAGATGAGCAAGGAAGTCTGGACTGAGAGGGGTTGGTCCACCCACTGAGGCAGTGTGCCTGTTCTAATGGGAGCTCACCAAATCCAGCTGGACCAGGACTGAATGAGCATGCAATCAAACCAGACTCTCTGAATGTGGCTAAAAATGGGGGGCTGACTGAGAAGCCATTGATAAAGGCTCTGGAACTTGTTTCTACTGCATGTACTGGCTTTTTGGGATCCAAGTCTATTTGTCTATTTGGATGCAAAGCTTCCTAGGACTGAATGTGTGTGTGGGGGGGCTTGAGCTTCCCACAGCACAGGGTTCCCTGCCCTCTCTTAAGGAGGGAAGGGGAGGAAGGAGGGTGAGTGGAGGAACAGAAGGGGAATGGGAGAAGGGGAGGAAGTGTACATTTTTTGAATACAAAAATAAAAAAAGATGACAAATACACAGAGAGTCTGGATTTTGTATATTATTGTAATTTCTTTGAAATTTTTGACTGTGAATGAGTTAATTACAGAGAGATATTTTATTGTACTGGCTGCTAAGCTAAACCAACCTATATATTTTAAAGATATTTTGACTTTAAAATTTGGGTCTAAGGATATATTGCTTTGCAAAAGAGGTTCTGCTCTTATTCCCACAGATGATAGAAAGCTGTGGATTCCTTACTGGCTTATATGGCTTGATCAAATAAGACCCACTGAAGAAATGACCCAGATGGTCCAACATCCATGACAGCTTTAGGACTGCTGGCTGAGATGGACCTACAATACAGGATATTCCATGAAAACCTGATTAACAGTGCCCCATCAGCAGGATGTAGTCTAGAGATCACTGCCCAAATTACCTAAATGATTGTATATAGATGTTTGTTTATATTTAAAGGAGGATTTGCTATACAGATGAATACTTTGCATTGATATGAATCATGGTTTATTGATAAAAATTTAAGGTCAATTTTGTTATATGTATATTTCTTCTCTTGATTAAGGTATTGTGTTTGTGCAGCTCATTTAAAAATGTAATGTATAATTAAGAAATATAGGTTAATAGATAGTCATCTGTAATAGTCAAGCTTGTAGTAATGTTAGTTAGGTTTTCTAGATGTGCAGAAATTTATTTAAGATGGATACATAAGATGGATATGTCTTCAAACATATCAAAGACTAACAGAATATGACATTTAAAATGTTTTTAAGAACTTAGGACTTTTCCTGACAATGAGACACAACTGTTCCTGGCAGCACCAATCTACTTCAAGAGGATGATTGGCATCAAAGAGGCTCATTATGGAGTTTGTTAGCCATTTGGGCAAGAAACTGCTCTTGCCTGGACTGCATGATGGTAGGATGTATGAACTAGACATGCAGAACCTACAGAAAAATGACTGCTACTGTTGCCTAAAGGTGAGACAGTCCTTCAGGGTTCCTACTTCTTGAAAGAGTCTGCCAGATGTTCTGCAGGATACAGAAGAAAGTGACTGACAAACTGACAATAGAGGTGAAACAGTCTTTCAAATTTTCTGCTTCATGGAAATGTCTGCCAGATATTATGGGTCTGTAGGCTGAAGGTGGATGCCCCAGTGTTATGGAAGAACTTTCAGTGATTGTCCAGGTAGTGAGATATCTCTGTCAATTCTAGAGTTTTAGAAGTTGCTCATAATGGACTTCCTGGTAACCTAGGTAATATTATATCCTTCTGGGGTCTTTGAAGAGTTGCAGGAAGATAGTTATAGTTTTCCTCAGTTATGTTAAAAGATAAATTAGATATAAAACTTTAGACTCAAAAAGATAGAATAGATAATAGAATATTTTCCTTAATTTAACAAATGTAAATGGACAGAATATTGTAACTATAATTCTTGCTTGATAACTGTTTCATTATATGCAATTTTACTATGTTAAAGTTAGAACCTTCCTTTTTATTTAGAAACAAAAGTGAAGATGATATGGGATTCCCCTCTATACGCTATGAATATGCATTATTATCATTGGGTATTAAAGAAGTAGTTTTGGTCAATGGCTTAATAGAGTAATGGCAAGAAGGAAATCTGAACAGAGATAGAGAGAAAGCAGACAGAGTCAAACAGATGCCATATATCTATGGAAGGAGAAAGACTCCAGTCACCAGTCAGAACCTTACCAGTGGGCCACAGCCTAGTGGTGATACACAGATTAATAGAAATGGGTTATTTTAAGATGTAAGAGTTAGCTATAAATATGATGGAGTAATTGGCCAAACAATGTTGTAATTAATATAATTTCAGTGTGATTATTCACATCTGAGTAGTCGGGAAACGGAAAAGCAATCTCTTTCTAAACATTTCTGTGTTGAGACTGCAGAAGACTAATTGAGAAAGTTATATAACAATGCATTAACAACAGATTTTAATAATTGGGTGGATGCTTATTTGATTATGTCCAAATGAGTATATTCTACTTAAATCTTTTAAATACACAATAATAAAAATAATAATTTAATAATTAAAGTAGAAATTCACTTATGTAAGTAAAATTCTGTGGTGGTTTGAATAGAATTGGGAGCCCTAGACTCATGTGTTTGAATGCTTGGTCATAGGGAGTGACACTATATGGAGGTATGACCTTGGTTTAGTAGGTGTGGCTTTGTTGGAGAAAGTGTGTCACTGGGAGAGATGTTTGAGATCTCAAATGTTTAAGCTAGGCCTAGTGGGTCACTGTTTCATCATATTGTGTGTGGGTCCAAAACTCTCAAAAATTTCCCCAGCCCCATGTCTGCCTGCATGCTGCCATGCTTCCTGACACTATGATAGTGGACTAAGTATCTGAGCTGTAAGCCAGCCACAATTAAATGTTTTCCTTTATAAGAGCTGCTGTGATCATTGTGTCTCTTCATAGCAATAAAACCCCAACTAAGACAGGAGTTGGTACTAGGAGTGGGGTATTGCTGTGACAAGCCTGACCATGTTTTTGTTTGGAGGAATGCAGACTTTGGGAGTTCTGGTTAAAAAAAGCAGATTTCCTAGTAGAAACGTGGAAGAAAGTGGTGCTGAGGGTCACATTGTCTCTTCACAGAAATAAAACCCTAACTAAGACAAAACCACTTGTAGGTGGAGGCTGTTTGTTCATTTCCAGGTCATCCAGACCCGAAATAAGCACACGGAAACTATATTTATTACAACAATGCTTGGCGAATTAGCTCATACATATTTCCAGCTAGCTCTTACATCTTTTAAATGAACCCATTTCTATTATTTTATATAGGCTTGTGGTTTACTGATAAAGGTGTGGGGCCTCTGTCTCCTTTGGTAGCTACATGGGGTCTCTGTGACTCTCCCTTCTTTCTCCCAGCATTCAGTTTAGTTTTCTCACCTAGCTTTATTTTGCCCTGCCACAAGCCTAAAGCATATTCTTTATTAACAAATGGTAATAAAACATATTCATAGCACACAGAGGATAATCCCACATCAACCTTTAAATTATTTGTATAGCATTTCCTAATACAGATCTACCCTTTTCAGATATCTCTAGGATAATAAACAAAGTATACATAGATGTAGTTAATTTTGTACATACCCTCCATCAAAGCATCAAATTGGACTTACATACTGTAGTATTCAGGAGTTTCCATTTCCTATAGGCTTTTCTTCTTTTCCTTCTCATTTTTAGTAGATGTATATCTCTTCATTTATCTGTACCTTTTGAAAGTACCAAACTTAAAATTATTTTCATTCAGAATTTAGATTTCATCAAATTATGAATTAGCTCATTTATCTATTTGTCAGCATTCTATCTTTCTCTGGCTTCTCTGCATTGTTCTACTTTGACTATATGATATTATCCTATGAATATTCTATCTTCCTATTTAGTCGAATCTCAACTATTTATTGCAATGAGTCATACCATATGAAAACTCAAGTATATGTAAGATATATACATGCAAACACAAACACAGGGTTTTGGATGTTTCAGATTCAAATTATACAGTTACATTGTTTTTTGTTTTTTTAATAGATTTTTATTGAGCTCTACATTTTTCTCTGCTCCCGTCCTTGACTCTCCCCTCCCCATTTCAACCCTCCCACAAGGTCTCCATATTCCCAATTTACTCAGGAGTTCTTGGTTTTTTTCTACTTCCCATGTAGATTAGATATATGTAAGTCTCTCTTAGTTACATTGTTTAATAAATTTATTTGTATTTTATGAATACAAGTATTTGTCGACATGAGTGCATAAATAACTAGTGTCTATCAAGTCAGGAAAGGTTATAAGATATCCTGAAACTAGAGTTGTGGACTGTAATTAGTTTCCATGTGGGTGCTAGGAACAAAACCTAGGTTCTCTGAAAGAGGATAGTTCAGTTTTTCAGCCACTATTTAATTATTATTTGTATTTTTTATTATTGTATTTTCCTTATGCTAATAAAATACTCTAATTTTTGTGATGTTGACCTAAGTTTAAAGTAATTCGATTTTTAGTCTCATTGAATTAAGTGGTATAAGAGACGACGTTTGGCCTCCATTATACTATCATTATGCATACAATATTTAAATATTGTGAGACTGGATACACACATTAGAAAAATTGGCAGTTCTTCCTAACACATAAAATTCTTTACCTCTGTTGTAAAACAAAGGCTTACATTCCCTGTTGCTGATGTCTTCAGTAACAGCAAGCATTGGAAAGAAGTATTTGGGAGAGGGTAGAATCCTTACTAGTCATGCAGTGCTGTTGGTAGGCATCTGCCTTTGTGTGCAGTTAGATCTGGTTTTCATTGCCCTTGTGTGCTACAATGAATAAACGTCTGCAAAATCAAAGGAAAGAAGTTTGCATGGATAGGACCAGGGGAGTTTTATGTGCAGGACTGAGCAACCTTTGTCTGTGGACCAATCAATAAAGATGCTTATTTTGCCAAATTAAATGGGGCTGGCTTATTGCCAGTTTTTGTAAAAATGTACTTAAATTCCTCTCAACTCATTTCCCCCACATTCCTCACATCAAGGTGTCTATTGATTCCAAATCATCCATATTCTAAAAAGTATGGTAGCACTATAACTTTTTGCATTATAACATTTTCTTCCTTATAGCATCTTTGTTCTCTGGAAAAGTTGACATTCAGTGGCACTTACAGATGGCTTTCTACTCTCTCCCTAAAAGCATGAATAAGTCCATAGAGCAGATATAAAATGTAATAATATTTTCCCCTTAGAAAGACAATGTGGGAATTTGATTTGGGACATATTACAAATACACAATTTGACATCTTCAATCATTGTCTTATATGTATATTGGGTTTGCAAACTTTGAAAATGCTTCAAAATAACTTGGGTGGTTTATAAATTATTTCTGTATAGTTTTATACAGTGGGAGCAGAAAATGTAGCGATCCTACTGTACTCAGTGGAGAACCCTTTGGGTGTACACTCAGAACATCTGGGTTTGTCGTATGGCTCAGATGGCTACTTAGCATTTTTTACAATCTCTGTAAAACTTTTTTTTTAACCTCTGAGATAGAGATGGGAATACATTTTTCTTGAAATGGTTTTCTTGAAGAAACACAATGCAAAATGCTGCAAACCATCCTCATCGAATAACATCAGTTATTCTTTATGCAATCTTACTGTATATGCCCATTTAATAAATTATGTTCATAACTATCACTGTACAGTGACTAGTTATGACAAGGTCATCACATACAAGACTGTCGTTTTGAAGATGGGAAAAGGAAACTCAGATTAACTAGAATTAGGCCCAGGGTTATTAGGAATTCGGTGAACTCTCTCTTTGAGCAGACACACATTGTTTAGGTGCTCTGTATTGCTTCTTCTCGTACTGTGAAATTTTAGAGTTGATTTGTGTTTTCACCGTGAGAGGGCAGAACTTTGTTATAGAAAATTTAATGTACTGATCAACATGTACCCAGTATTTTGCATAGTGCTCAGCACATAAATATGCATGAGTAAATGAATTTGATGGTCTGTGCCAACATGCACCTAATTATGTTTTACTATGGTGCCCTTTCTTGTTTCTAAATGTATTTGATTTGTTGGTAGCTAATAAAGTTCCAGTTTTATAGCAAAACATGTTGAAAATGTCCTCTGTATCTCCCTTGTTTTCTACTTCTACAAAGGTGCAAAAGTTAGCTCATGGCAGTGCCCTAAATAATTGGCTTATATGAGTCACATGAGCAGACAGAAGGGTATAATTAATTCTACAGTACTGGAAGCAAAGTGTATCTTTATTTGTCTGTTTGGCACTGTATGCTGCAAACACATTGTCTATTTATTTTTTATTTTTAATTAAAAATTTCCATCTCCTCCCCTCCATCCATTTCTCTCCTCCTCCTTCCTCCCCTCCCACCCTCTCTAGTCCAAAGAGCAGTCAGCGTTCCCTGCCCTGTGGGAAGTCCAAGGTCCTTCCTCCTCCATCCAAGTCTAGGAAGGTGAGCATGCAAACAGACTAGGCTCCCACAAAGCCAGTACATGCAGTAGGATCAAAACCCGTTGCCATTGTTCTTGAGTTCTCAGTCAGCTTTCCTTGTCTGCCACGTTCAGAAAGTCTGGTTTGATCACATGCTCCATCAGTCCCAGTCCAACTGGCCTTGGTGAGCTCCCATTAGATCAGCCCCACGGTCTCAGTGGGTGGGCGCACCCCTCGCGATCCTGACTTCCTTGCTCATGTTCTTCCTCCTTCCGGCTCCTCATTTGGACCTTGGGAGCTCAGTCCAGTGCTCCAATGTGGGTCTCTGTCTCTATTGAACCTTAATAGAATGAAGGGTTGGAATAGCCAGCTGTCCCTTAGTATCTCCGACTCCTGTTTCTTTTGTCCCATGTGAGCCCTTCTTCAAGACTTTCAATCATTTGAATGCTTTTTAAAAATTATCTCTAATTTCTTTAGAAAAACATTCTAACAAATCTATCTTTAAGTTCTTAAAGAAAATAACTAAGGCAGAGGAAGATTTTTTTTTTTTACAATGTTAAAGAATCCTACTTTTTCAAAATGATTTAAAGTTATGATTAGAAAATCAGAGTAAAATCCTTGTACATAGTTTAGAATTTTTTTTAGATTTATTTATTACGTATGCAGTGTTCTGCCTGCATATACATTTGCATGACAGAAGAGGGCCCCAGATCTCATTACAGATGGTTGTGAGCCACCATGTGGTTGCTGGGAATTAAACTCTGGACCCCTGGAAGAGCAGCCAGTGCTCTTAACCTCTGAGCCATCTCTCCAGCCCCTAGTTTAGAATTTTTAAATTTTTAATTTCATTTGGAGGTGTTATAGTCATCCCAACAGTTCCCTACAAAAAATTGATAAGGTTTCTTATTTCTTATCTTTTTTTTTTTTTTTTCGAGACAGGGTTTCTCTGTGGTTTTGGAGCCTCTCCTGGAACTAGCTCTTGTAGACCAGGCTGGTCTTGAACTCACAGAGATCTGCCTGCCTCTGCCTCCTGAGTGCTGGGATTAAAGGTGTGTGCCTCCACCGCCAGGCTTATTTCTTATCTTTTAAGCAAGAGTTTTGCTTTCTTTCTCAGTCTCCTACCTGCTCCCCTCCCCCAACTTTCCTACATATGAGAAGATGAATTTGCCACTTAGTTAGTGCTAAAATGAAGCTGACTCTGAGTCTCTCTCCTTTTCAGCCATCATGACAAATTTCTTTGAATCTGTATCATGATCAATCAAATTCCTTATTTTGTGGATGATGTAAGCATTTTTTGAGAATGTTAGTATCTCTGGACCTTTCTTCCCCCAATTATCCCCTTTGCCTCAGTGTCATATTCTCTCATCAGCCTGACGTCTCCATCAGCTGTCACATACCTAGACAACAATACAGATTGAAGTTTGGCTATTTTCTGACTCAACACTCTTCACCTTTCGACTTTTTCTCAAGTTCCTTTCAAGCAGTCTATTATCTCTTTGGACTCCACTGACAGGACTCTTGCCTAGGTCCCAACTGACATCTAGATTGCTAAAACTCAGTCACTTCTTAGTTCTTTAGTAGGTAAGAAGCGACACACAACAGTTAAGAGGATGCATCTTCCTGAAAATTGAACTATCGTCCCCCGAGCCCGGATGACTCCTGCTTTCTCCCCCGAGCCCGGATGACTCCTGCTTTCTCAGTTTTCTCCTCTAATACTGTGCATCTGCCAGTGGCATCTCCATCCATTCAGTCACAGTCATGCTTCTACTTACCATATTAGATCCTTTTCTAAGCTGCTCTACCAACTCACTGGCAAGTTCGTCTCACTCTGTCTGCAAGTGCACACACAGAACATGTACTATGCATAAACAAATGTTTAAAATCTGGATTATCACAACAGCTTTTCAAGTACTTTTCTTCTAAATTCATAACCTTTGAATATTTACAGAGAAGCCAGACTATTTTTTTCAAACAAAACTAAATTGTGCCACTTCCATTTTTAATGATTTTAAGGACTCCCCATTTCACATTTGAAAAGTTCTAAGCACTTTATTTTTTATATGTATACCCAGGATTTAGTTTTATCCACAAATAATGTGTATCGCTACTAGGGTTTATGATATATATTGGAGGAATCCATTCCGTTATGGATCTTCTGGGTTTGTATCTTTATGAATATTTATTTGTTGTGTTCCAAGAATCAGTGGCAGAGCTCAAAAAAGTTGCAGTTGTAGAAGCTGCTGTGTCGTATCTGGTGTGTTGTTCTTGATGAGCTTCTATCCCAGTGGGCTTTGTCCCACTATGCTAATTCACAGAAGAATAAGGAAGAGGGTAAACAGGCAGTACTAGTACCCTTTTCTGCTGCAGAGCGGAGGCATGGTATCATTACACTCAGAAAACAGAAAGGCATTCTTAAATTTTTTTACTGGTTCTGACAAATTACTTAAAATTCTTCTATTTTACTGATAAGCTGAATCATTCCCTTGAAACATTGAAATATAATATTATGTTACCAATAAAGGAAGAAAAGTTCACAAATGAGAGATATTTATCACTATTAAAATTCTAGAAAACTAAGTTATGGAATAATTTCATATATTAAAAACTCAAATTACAAGGCAGGACACCATCCAACACTGTTTGTGAGGCATGCTACTTCTAGTTTTCTATAAAATCAGCAAGAAATCAATGTTTCCTTTGTATTATTTCCTAGATCTTAGCACAGAGTTTGCAGCAGAAAGACTGCAAGTTCTTGTGTTTCTGTGTGCATGTGCACACACACACACACACACACACACACACACACACCAGTGATAGATGTTACAGTCTTCCTCAATTGCTGTGTTTCTAGCTTTATATTTACTCTGCACAAGCTTGAGTCATTTGAAAAGAGGGAGTCTCAGTTGAAAAAATATTTTCACCAGAGGATTATAGGCAAGTCTGTGATACATTTTCTTGACTGATGATTGATATGAGAGGGTCCAGATCTCTGTGGTGCCACCACTTCTGGGTTGGTGGTCCTGGGTGCTTTAAGAAAACAGACTATGGTATGTACTCACTCATAAGTAAATACTAGCTATAAACAAAGGACATTGAGCCGATAGTTCATGATCCTAGATAAGCTAAGTAATAAGGTGAACCCACAGAAAAGCATATATAGATCCACCAGGAAATTGGAAACAGACAAGTTTGCCTGACAGAGTTGGAAGCATGGGGGTTCAGGAGAAGGTAGGGTGGGAGGGAAAGAAGAGGGGAGAAGGGGAAGGGTGAGAAGAACTTGAGGGAATGGGATAGTGGAGATGAAGGAAGGACAGAGATGAGAGCAATGAAAGAGATATCTTGATTGAGGGAACCACTATGGGATTACCAGAAATCTGGCGCTAGATAAATTCCCAGGGGTCCACAAAGATGACCCCAGCTAGGACCCTAAGCAACAGAGGAGAGAGGGCCCAATCTTGACTTGCCCTGTGGTTAGACTGATGAGTGTCTTGGACTTCACCAGAGCCTTTGTCTGGTGACTGATGGGTACAGAGGCGGGGACCTGCATCGGAGCACTGCACTGAACTCCCGAGGTAAGTTGGAGAGTGGGAGGAATGAGAATGTGAGCAAAGAGGTCAAGATCATGATGGGTTCACCCACTGAAACAGTCTACTTGAGCTAGTGGGAGCTCACCAACTCCAGTCGGACTAAGAAGGACCAAGTCTGGCTGAGTGTGGTTGACAGTTTCATAGCTGGGGCAAACAGAGGGGCCACTGGTAGTGGCATCGGGATTTGTCCTTACTGCGTGTACTGGCTTTTTGGGAACCTAGTCTCTTTGGATGGTGCCTTGCTCTGCTTGGATATAGTGGGGAGGGCCTTGGACCTTCCACAGGGCAGTGTGCCTTACCCTCTCTGGGATTGGATGGGGGTGGAGTGGGAGGGTGTGTGGAGGGAGTAGGGGGAAGTGAGGAAGTAGGAGCTTGGATTGGAATGTATGGTGGGATAGGAAAGTTTTTTTTTTAACAGATATTTTTAAAAAATAAAGCAGACTGAGCAAGTCATGGAGAACAAGACAGTAATCAGCCTTTCTCCATGGCTTCTGCTTCAGTTCCTAAGTCTAGGTTCTGGCCCTTAAGAGGTGTAGATGATGAACTTACAATTTGTAAGAGAAAATAAACTCTTTGCTTTCCAAATTTCTTAAGACCGCAGTGCTAGATCACAGCAATAGAAACCCTATCTAAGACATGCTGCATCTTACTATCTTGAAGAACCTGGATGTCATCGATCTGGGAAGACATCTGGGAAGCATGTTAAAGAACCTGGAGATCATCAATATACCTAGGCCTAGAAGGCTAAAGGGCTCCAAGAATCCCTGACTCCATTTCCTCAGTGCTAAAATAAAAGAAGCACTTTGTCTGTCACTCACTCCTGGGTTTTCTGTGAATTTTGGGGATTCAAGCTTAGGTTCTCATGCTTTTCTAAAAACACTTTGCTGACTGAGCTAATTTCCCAGGAAACTGTACTTTTTTTTTAACCCATACAAGTAAAACAGATTCTGAAAAGTACGAGTTTAAAAGTATTAGCAGTATGGTATTCACATTCATTTTGAAAGTATGCTCAAAGTTTAAAAATCCTGCCCTTGAACATCATTTTTGACTTTGGGTAGCATGGGAGGTAAAAAAAAAAAAAAACAACTATAGTCTTTTGTACTTAATTTGTACAAACATAGAAGAAAGGGATATGGATAATTTGTAGGAAAATAGCTATTTCAGTAAAGCCCACATATCACTTCATACCTGCATTCAATGGGCAGACAGTGACGAGGATGTAAACTTTCAAATACAGAATGTGAGAATAATTCTATCCGAATTGTTTGTAGTGTCTTAGAATTAAGCATCCTTAGTGAGCATTGTTTAAGGAACCCTCAGTGCTTTTGGGAAGTTGTCCTTTACTCCTCTGTTTCCTTGCCCTTGTAAAGTCTGAATATATTCATATTTTTATTTATACACATTTATATGCACAACACATTCAGTTGAAATAGAAACAACCAAACTTCATATCTAGTAAAACAAATTTTCCCTTTCTACAAACATTTTATGAAGAAGTTTCTGAGCCATATCAAGAGTATTTAGGTTGATCCTCTAATGAGGCCTTTGGTGTTCACTGGGGCACGAATGTGTTAGGATTTTGAGTTCTGAGAGCTAGGTATGTAAGAGTCCTACTATGAACGTAAGTGTGGGACCACCACAATCCTTTACATATAGCAGACCAAACAAAATTCAGAGGATGAGACTAAATCTTGAAGGGTGGAAAGGTCTACCCCATGCATATTAAACTAGAGTCTCTAGACGCTAGAGTCTAGAGGAATAAAATTCAGGTAGGAAAGAGTACTGTCTAGTATAATTTGCTATAATTCTTTATTATTGGTGTTTTCAGGTATGGGGAGACAGAATTATGCTAGCTAAACAAAGAAAGATGAATTCCACCTGTAGTCAATTTGATACATTAGGTGGCACCAGGAAGAAAAGGATGAACTAAAATAAGAATACCTTGTAGTTTCTGTGTCCATTGTGTGTTTGAGGATACCATTTATTCCCTCATTTCACATCAGAGGAAACAAAAGCATTGCAAAGTATCCAAGGAAATGATGCACCAAGCAGCTTCACTTCACTCTTCACCATGTTGGACTCTAAATATCAAGGATGTTTTTAGTTAAGATGCTTTAAAGATTTTCACTGCTTTGCTCTGTTAAACACAGGAGGTCTCGTACATCAGGTGCTCTTTGCTTCCCTCTCACTCTCCTACAGGATGACTCCAGTGAAAAATATGAAATTAGAATTGGGAACATCTAGTATACTTATAATAGAGATAATGTTCAAATTTTGTATATTGAGGTAGGGGCTAGTTGTAGGTTAGACTTGGTGTAAGAACATGAATACAATGCAAATTTCAAAGACTGTACTCCAATCTGAATTATTTGAGTTGAGCAACATAATAAATATTTATGTTTATAGCCATATATTCAAGATTTCTGATTCAAGCATATGCATTTTTTAATACACACCTACTCTTCTGCTCCACACATACCAGGAAACTTTGAGTTGGCCCACCCCAACATCTACACCAACTATGACCTGCTGGAGTATATGAAGGGGACCAGTCCTGTAGAACCACAGCCACAGGATCTCCATGACTTGGAGCAACATCAGCATATCCAAGAGGAGTTTTATAAGGGTCCAACACTGATGGTGTAGTAGAAGCCACAGGCTTTGAACCAGATCAACAACTCATTGCAATGAATATTTGCAAGTAAAATTGCTTGGGCAAACACAAAAGGGTCTACTACTTTGTAGCGATAGGAGTGGCGGGGCTGCGTCCCCGGCACCCGGCTGCCCACATGGCTAGGTTATGCCTGAAATAATTACATGGAAACTGTATTCTATTAAACACTGCCTGGCCCAGCTAGTTCCAGCTTCTTATTGGCTAGCTCTTACATATTGTTCCAACCCATTTCTAATATTCTGTGTAGCCCACGAGCTGGCTTACCAGGGAGGATCTTAACCTGCATCTGTCTGGAGTGGGAGAACCATGGCGACTCCTTGACTCAGCTTCTTTTTCCCAGCATTCTCTTCTGTTTACTGCACCTACCTAATTTTCTGTCCTATGAGGGCCGAGACAGCTTCTTTAATATTAACCAATGAAAGCAACAGATAAGATACAAACCCACCTCCATCACTACTTGACACATTGCATCTTTCAGTGTCTCTATGACAAATGAGTATGTGATGGAGAGACAGGTAAGATGGAGGAGCACAATTCTTGTTTATTTTTTGTTTTTGTTTATTTTGCCAGGGAGGCTACTACAAGGGTGGAGAGCAGACATGGAAGGCCTGGGAAATGAGTGGGATTGGGGCCCAAGATGTGAAAGTCCCAAAGAATTAATTTAAAAAAACGTAGATTAAAGAAAAATAAAATTGGGCAGGGTGAATGGAACTTTATCCAGAGAATCTTGGCAATGTTAATATGCCAAGGTCTGGAAGCCCAGAGGAAACTTGCTACGGATTCAGCTTTGCTTTGTTCCACACTATGTTCCTTCTTTTGATGCTGGCACACTGAGCTTATATATATTTTTCAACGTTTTGATGCAACAGCAGATTCTATTTCTTCCTGTATCAACAAGTTTCTAGGAAGAAGACTTAGTGACAGATAATTAAATTCTCCCCCTCAGTCCCGTGGATGTTCACAGGCTGTACCCAAACTGTGTTCTAATCTCAGGTGTTACCTCCCCAATATCCTTTCACCTCCTGCTAACCATGACTTGTGACAAAAATCTAGCAAGTCAAATTAGCAGGCCAGGGTTGCTGGAGTAAGAAGACAAATCATGTTGACTTTTTGATTGCTTGTGTTTCTTGTGACATTGTGTTGACATTCAGCTTCACAGAGTCAAGGGTTCCTATGATTTGAACCTAACTGTCTGCATGAGCTGAAATTGTTGGTGAATACATGGGGGATTGCAACACAGTGGAAGCGTTTGGATTGCTCAGTGCAAAACCCTGCAGCATCTTTCTGTTTTTTTCCCTGCCTGAGACTCAAGGAATGCTGATCTATAACCACACCAATCAATTCTAGACAGTAGTAAAAAATCTCACATACTATTAATAAATACCAAGCAATCTTTACAAAGCCCTGCTTTGCTTATTGGATGCTAAGAAGTATCTGTGACTTAATTTTACATTTTCAAATCATTTCGATGAACATGACAAACTTTATTTAAAATGCTTTAATGGCAATAATATTGCCTGCCTCTTATTGAGCCAAGTATTTTAAACAATATTTAAAGAACTGTGAGCAATATCATACCTCATTGCTCATTCATAATTATATTGTTAGGTACCTTAAATATTATTACATGAGATAAGTAATTTGGTAAGAACATTAATGTAAGGAAGATAAAAGTGCCCCAAAGAGACTTGAACTAAAAGATTTAATAGAGAAACTTCAACAAGGTTAGCAACACCATTGAAAATATTTCCAATGTTCACTTTATCCATTAATAACCTTCTGCAGAATAATCCAAACACTTTTGCTTATAAGCAAGGAGAAGTTGTTTTTAAAAAGTCATATGGTATTTTCTACATTATCTTTTTTTGTTTGCAAATTGGACCAGCAGGAAGGCTCAGTGTGGAAAGAGGCTTGCTTCTGCACAGTCTGATGACCTGAATTTGAGACACTGACCCCACACAGTGGAATAAGAGAAGAGACGTCTAAATGTTGTTTTCTGACCTCCACATGCTGCTTTGGTGTGTGCACACGTGCGCGCACACACACACACACATGCACATGCATGTGCAAGTGCACAAAACACACAGGAACACTAAATTAATATACTAAGTTAACAGAGTTTGCAAATTGCATTCTGGCCAATGGTGAAGGAAAATGAACAGTTGTTTAGGATTACTTTAGGACTGTGTTTATGTAAGACAAATAATCAGTGCTAACTTTCCACCTTAGAATCTCTGAATTCTGGCCATTCTCATAAGAACATCAGTGCACATTTGAAAGCATATGCATTTCACAAATCAGAACAAATGCAGAACTTTTATTCTACACATTGCAAAAATAATCAAGAACCAGACCATGAAAAATTCATATTTTATGAAAGAGTCTAGAAGTTTATCCACCGAAGTTACATTCCTGTTGTATCATTTTAAAGAAATTTGCAAAGTTACTAATTGAACAACTTTTTTTTTCTAGAAGAGAAAGAAGCCAAGACTATTACATGAGCACCTTAATTGTAAGTTCATTCACAGGTTATTAAAAATCTTATTTGAATAGTTAAAAGGCTTTATCTTACAGTTAGTATAAAGGTCGGTTGCTAGCAAGAAGAACAAATAAGGGCAGATGGTAGAGATTGGTCTTTTTTTTCTTTGCTTCCAAATAAAGAGTCTAGTGTAGTTACTTGGTATTATGAAGTTAAAATTCTCAGAGGAAATGGAGATTTAAAAGTATCTGTTAAATTCTGTTTTGTTTTTATTTATTGAGAGAAGGCTTTTCTATGTAGCTCTAGCTATTCTGGAAGACCAGACTGGCCCGGAACTCACAGAAATCTGGCTGCCTCTGCCTTGTTCTAGGATTAAAGACACCAACCACCACTGCCTGGCTAAATAGTTAGAGTCTTAATGAGGAAAACGAGGATCTTTTTGAATCCTAAGTGATGAAAGAAGTCTTGCAGAGAAAATGTATCTTGTCATTAAAATCTTGGGGCACATAAGATCATCTGGCAACAACATCAGTTTATTTTAATAAGGTCTGACTGGAGAATATTTACCTCACATGCCATGACCAGAATATCTTCCTATAAAATTGACATAAACCATATAACATTTGAGACTGTCATTAAAAAATTTATGTCCTTAGCTTTTCTTTTTCTTGAGCTCAGTTTAATCTTTTAGATGATTAATATAAGGCACCAGTGAGTGATCACGTAGTATTAACTCTGAAGTAAAGAAATATTCTATGAACATAGAGAAAATCATTTTGATTCTCATTAGTGAGTTTAATTTTGCAATAGAAACAAGGCAGAGTATAGGAATTCAAAACAAGGTCTACAGCTTAGAAATGAAACTGACCCTTTCTGCATTTAGAGTGAATTTCAATTATGCTTAGAAGCTTGGCTCGTCATTTGCATTTTCCTTGCTTTCCAAAGGCACAATGTATTTGGAATAACCAAATTACGATATGGAAAATGCCTCTTCAAATGAACATGTGATGTCTTTCTTAGCATAAATAAAAGCAGCCTGAATTCATTGTTTAGGCTACTTTTCAGGATGTCTCCATCTTGTTTGTTCACAGAGTTTAAGTTACAAACACTGTTGGATAATTTCTCATTGGAAGGACACATAGTGAAAATAGTCTTCATATACAACATTCAAGTCATTTTCCTTGCCTATTTATCATTTGTCACACAAACATCTCAGACCAGCACATATTAAAATAGACACTTTTTACAATTCTGAAATATACACTTACATATAATCATACATACATATAATCAGTTTACCTGAACAAAGCCTTCACAAATTGCTCAGCTCTGAGGGAAACATTGATACAATTCAAGTATGCAGCTTGAATGGCAAGAAGATGAAGTAGGTTTTGAGTGGCTAGTCTTGTTCTATTTTGGTTTTATCTGGGTTTTCCAGGTCCCAAATCTGATTAGCATATTTAATCTTATGCAGTGTCAGGAATGGTTTACCATCCCTTAATCAGTCTATTCTTAGCGCTCTTAATTGTTCCTAATAGCTTATTTTTAAACACACCATTAGTATACAATGAAGTATTATGGATTTTTTTTTATGGTTTTAGATTTTAACAGTGGTGTGTGAGAAACATAGGCATAGCATACACATGATGCATACAAGGAAACCTAAACCAACACAAACATGTAAATGATCTAATTCATTGTTTATGAGTTAGGTTAATTAATAAGGGATTGCCATATCTTTGTGTTGCTGTCAGGGATGGAAGCAGCAAGTTGCATAAGGGTTAGAGCTGATAAAGATTTTGATCTGGAAGTCTAGAACTATAGCCCCATTTCCACATTCCATGACTCAGAATTTTTGAAATTCCATGAAAGGTGTAGTGCATTTTAGAGTTTTCGAATGGACAAAAGTCTGATTGCTATTTATGTTATGGAAGGGGAGGAAGAATGGAATTGGAAGGGGAGGCAGATTTTTCAGAGGCATCTTAAAACTTTCAGCCAGGCAATGATGGTGCAAACCTTTAAGCCCACCACTCTGGAGGCAGAGGTAGGTGGATCTCTGTGAGTTTGAGGCCAGCTCACTCTACATAGCTAGTGTCCAGACAGCCAGGGCTACATAGAGAAAATTTGATTGAAAAACAAAAATAAAAAGAAACCAGCAAGCAAGCAAGCAAGGAAGCAAATAAACAAACAAACAAACAAACAAAAAACAAAGCCAACCAACCAAACCAAACCAAACCAAACCAAACCAAACCAAAAAACTTCTTTCAAACACCAGCACTTCAGCAACCCTCAAACTGCTTGTCATGCTAAAATAAAAAAAAAAAAAAGAACCAGAAGAGAAGAGAAGCCTAGGGTCCTAGACTATCCACAAAACTGAAGGCCCACAAATCACAATCCCAGAGAACCTAGACAACAAATGAGGTCCCTAACATACATGGGTCTAATCTACATGGGAAGTAGAAAAAGACAAGATCTCTTGAGTGAGCATGGGGACCTTGGGAGAGGGTTGAAGAGGGGAGGTGAGAGGCAGGGAGGGGAGCAGAGAAAACTGTAAAGATCAATAAAAATCAATTAAAAGAATTTAAAAAAATAGAAAAGAACAAAAAACTGAAGGTGAAACTGGTGACAATAGACAAGTGAGTTGTCTCTTCATGGTCCAAAACTAAGGAAAGCTAAATGGTGGACCCAGGTAATAGTTGTGGTTAACCAGTCCTGTCAAACACCCATCCTGAGTTTGGTGCTGCACACCACAGCTTTTAGCTGAAGGCAAACTTAAACCACAGAAACAGAATATGGTTAATTATTTCTCTGTTGGTTGGGAGTGGAATGTAGTTTAGTGTCTAAGGTTCCTGTTGTCCTGGCAAGTACAGAGCTAATTCCCACACTTGTAATAGCCTGTGCAAGGGTCTGAGACTCACAGTTCTATGTCCTCTTTGCTGTGCTCATCTGACCTTCCCTGCAGAATGTCCCTATTGAGACTGTATTAAAAGCCACCTTAACCTGTCCTCTGTACTGAGTTCATTCTTTAGTAAGCCACCATTGAGAGCAAATGAACTTAACCTTAGATTTCTCATCCAAGCACCAAGGTGATACTCCAGTTCTCTAAGAATAGTAGCATATGATTTTGGAAATAATTATTAGGGATAGTTTTATCTTTCTGGAAAAAAATTGAGACAATGAGACAAAGTGTCATTGTGTAGCCCAGGCTTAAACTCAAGACATTTTAAGGAGTCCCAGCCACTCAAAGGCTAGGATTACAGCATGCAATACCATACAGGTTCCCTACGATCATCTTTAATGAATGTTATTAATGCATAAAAATTAACAATTTCTGTCATTCTTTTCAAGGTCTTAAAATACGGTACAGAAGTTTCAAAAAGAAGTGGTGAGTTGAAATTGGGGAGCTAAGTTATGCTAAACAATAGGTTGTTTTCTTTTCCCAAAAAAAGTTTCCTTTAGAAAAATTTTTAAAACATTTAAAGCATTCTATTTTATTTTTATTATGAATATGTGCATATGGGTGTTGGATGAGTATGTGGATACAGTTGTCTACAAGAGGCCAGAGGAGGGGACTGAATCCCCTGAGCTGGAGATACAGACTGGTGCGGTCCTTGATGTGGGTGTTGAGAAATGAGCTTGGATCCTTTAAAAGATACACTCTTTTTTTTTTAATAACCTTATTTATTGTCAGCAGGTATTGAATTCAATCTAAATTGTCCAACTCAGTTTAAAACCTATTTTGTTTGTTTAGTCCCAGTTTTTTTTCTTTTTTTAAAAATTTATTTATTAAAGATATCTGCCTCCACCCCGCCACCGCCTCCCATTTCCCTCCTCCTCCCCCAATTAAGTCCCCCTCCCTCATCAGCCCAAAGAGCAGTGAGGGTTCCCTGCCCTGTGAGAAGTCCAAGGACCTCCCACCTCCTTCAATCTAGTAAGGTGAGCATCCAAACTGCCTAGGCTCCCACAAAGAGGGTGAACCCAAAGAAAAACATATCGTCATCCTCCCGGATATTAACCTTCATCAGGCAATGAAAGGAGACAGAGACAGAGACCCACATTGGAGCACCGGACAGAAATCCCAAGATCCAAATCAGGAGCAGGAGAGAGAGCACGAGCAAGGAACTCAGGACCGCGAGGGGTGCACCCACACACTGAGACAGTGGGGATGATCTATCGGGAGCTCACTACGGCCAGATGGACTGGGCCTGAATAAGCATGGGATAAAACCGGACTCACTGAACATAGCAGACAATGAGGACTGCTGAGAAGTCAAGAACAATGGCACTGGGTTTTGATCCTACTGCAGGTACTGGCTTTGTGGGAACTCAGGCAGTTTGGATGCTCACTTTAAAAGATACACTCTTAACCACTGAGCCTCTCCCAGTCCCTTTGTCAGCGGTCATTTCCAACATGGGAACTTAGGCATCATGATCTTTAACTTCCTTCCTTAAATCCTTCACAACACTGCACCTTGTTGTCATCCTCAATGCTTGAATCTCAGTATCTCTCCTACTCAGACATACTTTTTTCATCCTTCTCCCCTCCTCCACTTTTCCTTTCCCTCCTCCCTCTCTTCCCTCTACCTTTCTCCCCCTTTCCTCCCATTTCTTCCTTCACTGCTGCCATCTTTCCCCCACCTTTCGTCTGGTTTCTACATCGGCTTCCACAATTGTCTCACTGCATACACTTTTAGTCCAAACCCATTTTTTTTTTTATCTAACAAGGATGTCCTCTGGGGAATTATGATGGAGGTGGGTCTTGTAATAATAAAGAAACTGCCTCGGCCCTCATAGGACAGAAAATTAGGTAGGCGGAGTAGACAGAAGAGAATGCTGGGAAAAAGAAGCTGAGTAGGAAGGAGTCGCCATGATGCTCCCACTCCAGACAGACGCAGGTTAAGATCCTCTCTGGTAAGCCAGCTCATGGGCTACACAGAATATTAGAAATGGGTTAGAACAATATGTAAGAGCTAGCCAATAAGAAACTGGACCTAGCCGGACCAGGCAGTGTTTGAAAGAATACAGTTTCCGTGTAATTATTTCTGGGTATAAACTAGCCATGCGGGCGGCTGGGTGCCGGGGACGCAGCCCTGCCGCTCCTATTTCAACAGAATTAATCTTATCCTTTGGCCTCACTGAATACTTCAAGGGAGGAGCAAGGACCAGAGGAGAGGAGGATGCCAGGGGCCAGCCACCCAGCCACCCAGTCAGCCCCTATGTCTTGAGTTATAAGACAAAATAAAGGATTCCTCTCTTAAGTTGTTTCTAACCAGGTATTTTGGTCATAGAAATGAGAAAAGCGAGTGATGTAAGACCCTTACTTTAACACTTAGAACTACATGGAAAGGAAGGTAAAATAACCTATAAAGCCCAGAAGAATGTGAAGAAAAAGTCCAATTTATCTATATCAAAATATTAATGATAGATGAACTTGAGAGAATAGTAAGGCAAAGATAGAAATATGTACAAAACAAATGAAAGGTCTCTTTGGAAGTGACCTTATACTATAGCAACGGCAACATTGAGGTCTCCAGACATTTATCTTCTCAACTCTGCACAGCACATGGGATTTTTACTGGCTTCACAAGGATGGTGACACTTTCAGTGGTGTCCTTACTCATGATGTAGAGGAGATGGCAGTGGTCAGGACCAACCAAGCCCCTGGGGTTTCAACTTACACATGTCTTTGGGGGCATCTTTTTAAACATGATGTTCACAGTTTTTCAAAATAAAACCACCAAAACCAAAAGCCAAACAAACAAAAGAACTGGCACCAACTAGAATCTTTAAACCTGTTCTACAAAGACAAGGAAGCATAACTAAAAACTGCAGTAAAGCTGCTGGGTCAATTGCATTAAATTCACCATTGTCTCCATTGACAGGGAGGACATCTCCTGTCACCTGAGTGAATAAATATTTATAAGGCTCTCTACTGAGTCTGTAGGACACCACAATGCTCCAATAGACGGCAAATTCAGGATAGAGTGGAATAGGCAGGTTAAAAACAACAACAAAAACCGCCTTCCATCAGCGGCCCATTTTCTTCTCTAATACAGGTAAGAGCGCTATTTTCAATTTCTAGTCCTGGGTGGAAAGTCATCCTGAAATTGAAGCCACTTCACGGGCTAAGTGGTTAGAAGAAAGTTAATCCATCAGGACTGAGACAGTAAGTTGGATAAGTATAGTTCCCTTGAGCTACCAGGAAGAGCCAGGATAGTTTTCCATTCCGTCAGCTACAGTTTTTCTATCAGACTTCTAGTTTAAAGAAAAAAAAAAAATCCTTAGCACATAGGTTTATTTTTTAACTTAAATTTTATAATAAAGTTTCATAGCCACCCCCCAATATTCTGGAGCACATTACTATCATGGGACTTGTGAAAAGGAAAAATGCCCATTGATTGTGCCTTGGATTCACTGAGCAATGAAACATGAAATAGAGTCTGGAAGGAACAGAAAAAAAAAGTTCACAATGCTAGTTCTACACCCATGAATAGTATGTTCCTTAAGTTCTGTGCATGCATAGAATGAGCAAACTACATGCTGGTCCAGTTAACATGTCCAGATGCATATTCTACAGATGAAAAGAAATGCGTTCCAAACAAGAATTCAGGGTGCTGATCACATATTTTTCCCATGCCTTTGACCATCTGTATTTAAATAACAACAAAGAATCACTAGAAAGCCTGCTATATTTGACCAAAGTCTGTACAAAATTTAGCCATCATTTCAGCATAGATGCGAGTGGGCCAGGAGGCCTTACCTCTCCTGGGAGAACCTACTGGCAGTTAATGTTAGCTGGGGGTGGCGGTTGGCGGGTGGGAGCATTTTCTTCAGTGGTGTAGTGGCTGATATGGTACCCATGCACCAGTAAATAACTTCCTCCTCAAGATCATAAGAGTAACTCTAAACTCACGGGCCATACACAAAATAGAACATGAAAAGAGGAGGATTTGTTGCAAGATGGAGGTGGTGAAAGAGAAAAATGGGGATACAAAATGGTTAAAATTCATTAGCTACACACACCCATATGAAACCATTAAAAGACTTTAAAATTAAAAATCAACAAATCAATGTTTATATTTTGGAAGCCATTTTATTTCTACCTTAATATTCGCGGAAGGAAGAACACAGAGCGGTACAGAAGAGGGAAGATTGCTTTTGGTATTTGTCGCCACAATTGCTTTTCTGCAGTTCTTTCCTGTTCAACAACTTTGTCTTTTTTTTGTTTTTCCAGGCAGGGTTTCTTAGTAGCTTTGGGACCTGTCTTGGAACTAACTCTTGTAGATCCGCCTGCCTCTGCCTCCCGAGTGCTGGGATTAAAGGCATGCACTACCACCGCCCGGCATTTAACAACTTTTGGAAAACACAGTCATTTGCTACCATTACGTAGAAGCTCTGCCTCCTCTAAACAGCCCAGCTCTCATATGCCCCTATGGCATCAAGCTTATGTCTTCCTTTTCCCTCATGGTCTCATCTGTTCCACTCTCTTTTCTCTCTGCTCACAGCTTATCCTTAACAGACTGACTGGTTTTCACAGCAGTGCGAGTTCCTACTCTGTGTTGATGTTGCTGGGGGTTGAAGCGCATGCTCCGTGAGGCTTCGACCGCTGAGTGCTTATGTCGCCACTTTGGTTTCTTATTTGGAGACAGGGTTTCACTAAGTGTCCCAGCGTGGTTTCAAAGTCACTCTAGTTCAGATAGCTCTTGAATGTGAATCCTCCAGCCTCAGGCCTGATTTTCAGAAATTATAGGCTTGCTTTGCCAGGTCAGGCCATGGGGTTTCTATGCATCACAAACTATGAAGAAGTGAAAACGTAAAAAAATAAAAAAATGCAAATATTGACCACAGTAGACAAGTAATTAAAGCAGACCCTGCTACACAAATAACTTCAAACCTTAAGACTTTAATTATCGATGACATTAGTCCACACAGTCCCACGCGTTGGTACATTTTACCACAAACTACAAAACTTAAGATCCAAATTGATTTCTTTTTTTAAAATGCTTAAGTTCAAACCCAGAGCCTTGGAGACATTACATACATATATTACCATTAGGAAACACCCCTGCACCAAATCAAAATTTTAATTTTCTCATCAGGTAAGGTTGGACACACCTATAATTCAAGAATTCTACAGGCTAAGGCATGAAAATTGCAATTTCGAATATTTCTTGGGATACAATGAGACTACAGCTCAAAAAAAAAAGGAGAAAATAATCTTCCATGTACATGAAAATGGTAAAATTTCTGTTAAAGAAACTCATCAGGACATTAAAAATGTACACAATCCGCAAACAGAATATATTTTATTGCATTGTTACAATGATTTCTGAATATCTGTGTGGTACTTGCCCCTCTAGAACTGGTGAAAATAGCAATCATTACTATGAATATCTATCCTCACCTCTCAAAGGTCACAGCTAAGGAATGATTATTAAAAAAAAAGCAATAATTTACTCAAGCTGGGTGGTGGTGGCACACCACCTTTAATCCCAGTATGTGGAAGGCCAAGACAGGCAAATCTCTGTGAGTTCAAGGCCAGGCTACAAGAGCTAGTTCCAGACTAGCCAGGGCTATTAGACAGTGAAACCCTGTGTCAAAAAACCAAAACCAAACCAAACCAAACAGTAATTTACTCATTGATTTTCTGCAAGTATAGAAGGAACCTAAAACTAAATCTATACATTTTGACATCTGTATTTTACTCTGCTTTTTAACATTAAGGACACTAGAGTCTACAAGTATTTAAAAGCACATTTGAAACAAAAATGAACTTCAATAGATCATATTTCATAATAATCAAAGAATATTAGTTCAGTATAGCTATATAGCTCCAACTTGCCAAGTACATAAATGTCCTGTGTAGGTTTTGGTTTGATCTAAGGTTCTGATTCTAATAAGATGTCATTAACTAGACAAGAATATTCATTTGTTCAATAGATTCTCTGAGAAAGTTATATTTCAGTTAAAAATATGAATGATATTTGATAAACTAATTCTTCCTATTAGCACTCCTTTTAACCTATTCAACGTGTGTGTGTGTGTGTGTGTGTGTGTGTGTGTGTGTGTGTGTAGGCCAGAGGTGGAAGTCAGGATCCTCCTCAGTCATTCTATGCATGCGTCTGTGTCTCATGTAAACATGCCTGCAGATGCCTGAGGAGGTCAGGAGATGGTGCTGGATGCCTCGGAGCTGTAGTTGCAGGTGGATTGAGTTGCCTGAGGAAGATCTTGAGAACAAAACTCTGGTCCTCCCCAAGAATGGAAAGTGTTCTTCATCACTGAGCCATCTCCAGTCTTCCACCTTGTGTTTGGAGACAAGGACTCTCATTGAGTTTACTGATTCATTAGACTGACTGGACAAGCCCCCAGAGTACACGTGTCTCTGCCTCTTTAAATCTGGGATTAGATATTCATGTCTCTAAATCCAATCCTTAAAGGGTGCAGAGGATCTGAACTTAAGTCTTCATGCCTGCACAGCAAGCGCCTTAGTGATGGAGCCATTTCCTAGCCCCTATTCTATAGATGTTTTTGGTAATAATTTCTGTTTCCCACTACAGAAAAAATCTAGTTCTTACGTGCAGACTACAAACTGTTACATTCATTATGTTCAACATTTACTGTGTCTAAGGTCTCTTCAAGTTCGAACAGAAGAGCAAAGATGGAAAATGTGTACATTTATATAAACAACTGCAGAACAACCAAGTAAAATATATGTGGCTATACTGTAAAACTGTGACATACTACAATTACTTCCCAAAGATTTTAGCAATTTGATTCTAAAATATACTAATTAAGGGTGCTTAGAATGTGACGAAATAAGGTCAAAACTAAGATATCGTATTTCAGTGTAATGAATACTGATGGGAATATATATAATACATCCCTCTTCAGAAAATTAAATACAACCAGTGATTTATTTAGTATGTAAATATACTTGAAATTTAGTTCCCGAACTTCAGGGATTCCTTTCTAAAATGTTAAAGTCCAGTGGAAAATTATAGAATCTTCACTTAACTTAGTCACAATTTTAAGTAGAATTAAACCAGACAGATGTAGTAGTTAGCTTTTGATTTAAGAGTGAGGTCCTAGAAACAGTAATGTTAGTTCCCCACACATGACTATTGTATTCTGAGGTCAGTAAGGGTAAATTGTTAGAATAAACCATTCTGAACACTAGTCAGACTAAACAAGAAGTAACTTTAACAGTCCTACCACTAGTCCACGAGGCCAGGGGAACAGGAATGAGATGACTAAAAACACCCTGGAGCTCCATCCCCATTAAAGCTATGTTGACGCATTTCTCCAACACAGAATCTCATCTTTGCAAGCTGTAGCTTCATGTTCATCCTGTTCCTGGAGCACACTTCATCCCAACATGACCTTTCTTCATAGGAATGCAGTTTTATGAGATAAAATTGTGACCCACAACAAAATTGTTCACAGGCTTGCTCTAAATTTAAGAAAATCTGAGGCATCATTCTAATTTACAAAACTATGGATTTCATAATTAATAATGGAAAAAATACTTAAAATATTTTTGAGCCCCCCCCAAATTTTACAAAATTTAATGATCAACAAATACATCTAAGCTTATTTGAAAATAGATAGTATTAGAAATGAAATAATACTCCAACAGATGCTATTATTTTTCATTTAGAGACTGGGGTTCATTCCAACCCAGTGTTTGATTAACTGGTGAGCAATAGCCCGGCTTGGTGGTACAAAGAAAGCTTGCTGCTTCCCTTTGGTAAGAACATCCATAACCTACAACAAAACCAGAAGACAACACGTTAGAGGGCCAGGTAATACAGCAGTTTCAGTTGCTCCGGTTCTGCATTTAACTTCAAAGTAAGGTTAACTTTTTCAATAATTCTGAAACAACAATCTAATTTCTTTTATGAGTACAAAATAAAAATCAATTTTATACAGGCAAAGGCATAAATGATTCTACATCTTTAATACTACATTGTATCCTTTTTTCTATACAAATTTTGGGCATTGTAAAACAAACAAACATAACAAAACAAAAACAAAAAAAACCAAACTAGCCAATTATTTAATCTCTTTTACTTAGAGATATAATTATAAAAAGTTCTTAAGAATACATATTATAACAGATTTATATACTTAATGACATTTTTGTCTTTTTTGCCCTGGGGTTTCTTTTTTTCCCATTTTTTCGACTTCTTTACACACACACATACACACTTTAAAGATGGAGTCTCACTATGTAGTGCAGGATGGCCTGGGAATCACTATATATTATACTCAAACTCTTGGCAACCCATATGCTTCAGCATTATTTTTCAGAATACAAAAGAACTTCAAAAACTTCAAGCTCTTTTACTGCATTTTTTGCAAATATCTGATAAAATAGCTTTAATGTAAATATCTAATATTAATATTTGATATGTCCGAACTAATAATATAAATACTTAAATTGACTAAAAGGGATTATTATTAATTCATCAGCCAGTATGAACATGTGCAATTTGAAATGGTACACAATCATTCATTCTAGGAGAATCTCACAGAATAAGTCAAACAGGACACATCAGCAAGACACATTTTCTATATGGAATTATCAATTACGTTATAATCCATTCATAATGAGAGGGCTGCAGCCAATCATTTGACTTGTTGCAATTTGCTTCCTTGCTGCATGCCCATACCAATACTATCAGGGAACAATCGATAGAATACGGAAATTAAATTGAACTTTACCTGTTCTCTAGTGAACCAACGGGCATCCTCTATTTCATTCTTGTCAACTTTAATTTCTGTGGACACTGCCACAGCTAAGCAACCAATCATTAAAGAGGAGGGCATTGGCCATGGCTGACAAGAGACATACTGAACATGGCCAACTTTGACTCCACTTTCCTCCTCTACTTCTCTCCGCACAGCATCTTCTATTGTCTCCCCTAATCAGATAAGGCAAAGGAACAAGTGGCTGGTCAACATGGCTTGGACACTGTGAGCACCAAATAGTTCAAACATTTTGAAATCACTCAGGAAGGAGCCCCCACTCAATGAATGCTAACTCTCGACTGGAAGTGAAGAAAGCGTTACACGTGGAAGTCTGTAGCCACAAATAGAATATCAAAATGCTAACAATCAACTTACATTTCCTAAAAGTTTTGTAAAAAAAAAAAAAAACCAGAAAATCTACAACTATCTATCACATAATGTTGACTAAATGTCATTAAAATTTTTATTATTTCATGCATCACTATTTATAGGTCATTATTTCCCAAGTTTTATAAATGGTTAGTTTTCTCTTCCATTAAAAATCATCTTTTGTATAAGTGTTGCCTGCTAACCAATTACTGGGCTGAGCTCTTGGAGTCCAATCATAGAGAGGAGGGAGCAACAATATGAGCAAAGGTGTCAAGACCATAATAGGGAAACCCACAGAAACAGTTGACCTGAGCCAGTGGGTGCTAATTGATTCTGGACTGACACTTGGAGAACCTGCATAGGATCAAATCTAGGCCTTTGAATGTGGGTGACAGTTGTGTGGCTTGGGCAGTTTGAGGGACCACTGACCAAGAAACAGTATTTATCCCTAGTGCATGAACTGGCCTTCTGGAGTCCATTCCTTATGGAGAGATACCTTGCTCAGCCTAGATACAGGGAGGAGGACATTGGTGCTGCCTCAATTGATGTGACAGACTTTGCTGACTCCCCATGACAGGCCTCACCCTCTCTGTAGAATGAACAGGAAGTGAGATGGGGGGAAGGTGGGGAGAGCAGGAGGAAGGGAGGGAGTGGGAACTGATATTGGTATATAAAATAAAAAAGATTGCCTTGATAAAATAAAATCATCTTTTGTTTTACTCTAAGAAAGGGTCTTGTGTAGCTGATGTTGGCTTGGAACTCACTATGCAGCTGAAGCTAGACTCCATCCATTGATTCTGGTGCCTCCACTTCTCAAGTGTTGGGACTGCAGACAAGCGTGTACTATGACATGCAGTGTTCATTAAAACTTTGAAACTCAAATCACAATTCAGTCTTTATAAGTATTGATTTCTTTGTCAATAAATGTTCTGGGTTTGCTAGAACTCTATATAGTAAAAATAGTTTGAGTAAAATTAATTTGAATGTTTACAAATTTAAAATTTATAACAATATTAAATGAAACATTTTAAAATACAACTTTTATTTCAAATAGATTGATGCATTCTCTATATCTAAGTTCTTGTATTTACTATACAAAGTACACAAGGGAAACAAGTCATAGACTAATATAAGAGATCTTTCAGACCATAATAACAATAAATGCCTAAAATCAATTTTAACTAAGGCTAAGAGACTGGAACAAAATAGACAAAGGACACAATTCTCTACAATGAAAGAGCAGGAATCCTGAATGTGAGAAACACATTTGACTATGATGCTCCATCAATGGAGCAATAGAAACACACATAGCAATGACAAACTATTTCCTACCACGTTGAAGCACAAACTATAAAATCTGAAAATTAGAAACCCCGTGCTGGGCTGGGTGGCACTTGCCTATAATTCCAATACTAGGTAGGCAAGAGTATAATCTGCAAGCTCCTCTGGGCTATGGAACAAACACTCTTTCAAGTACTAAAGTGTGAAAAATTCCAAGGTGGTAAGGATATGGACTAATGTAACATTCATGCACTACTGGTGGGGGTGTGAGCTATCAGGGACAATATGCTAATATATGCAGTGACAACTCTACTCTGTATACACCTGAAATAGCTCTTGCAAAGGTACATAAAGAGAAGAACAAAAATACCACACATATGCTATTTTCAATAGTCAAAATCTTTAAATAAATTAAATATCCACAGCAGAACAGATGAATATACACCAGAGGACATTCAGATATGAATGTGAAATGCTACTTAGTAGTTCAAAAATGTCTTACACTTTAAAAAATTATTCATTTTTTTCACATATCATGTTTTGATTATATTCTTTCTGTTCTCCCAGTTCTCCCCAGAGCCTCCTCTTTTCCACATCCATCCAACTTCATGTTCTCACTCCCAAAAAAGCAAAGAGCAAAGCAATGAAAATCAAAACAGACAGAGAGAGGACGAAGGTGTAGAAAAAGGAGATCAACAGATGAAGAAATATCAAAACAAAACAAAAACGCATGGAGTCAATGTAGTATTGGCCAACACGTACTGGGAATGGGACTTGCTCTGGATTGTGGTTGACACACTCAGTGATGCTCCAGTGAAGAAAACTGATTTTCCCTTTCATGGAAGGTATTGAAAGCAAATAACTTCTTTGTTAGAGGTGGTACTTTGTGTGCACATCTCCTTCCCAGAGCAACGTGGTGATTAGGAGCAAGGACTCAGAAGTGGAACTCCCTGGGTTTGAATCCCTTCTCTATCACCTTAATTTGGGGCAAATTATATAGCCCTTGTGTGATGCTCCCTCCTTTGTGAAAGCGCTGTAACAGGGCCCACTTTATAAGGCTGCAAAAGGATCACAAGATTTAAGAGAGGCAAGTTTCCAGCTGAGTGCCAGGTAATATATATTTACTACTATAATTACCCAACAGTGCAGACTAACATTGTATGTTGAGATTAAACATTACTAATCCAGATATCCATTCATTTGCTCTGGGATACCTAATAAAATCCTATTACATGAGAGGCATTGGCTTTGACTGATGTGTAAAAATGGTTGTAGGAGAACTTTAGAACTTTCATCTTACAAAAATGAAGTGATATTAAAGTTGATAATCTATACATATGTATTATAAGGTGGTGTTGACCACCATAAGGATAGTAAGGTAGGATGCCTAGGATTGTGAAGGCAGGTATGGAGGCTAATGGCTATTTGGGAAAATCATATAACCCTTAGAAAGGGTGCCACTTACATGTAGCACTGAAGAGAGGTGCAACCACCTGAATTTCTAGTCAAAATGCAATGTATGACAAATCAAATACTAAATTTTCAACATAACAGATTATCTTGTCAAAATTTCAAAATGAAACAATGCTTAAATTGCGCGATTAAAATATGTTTAAAATATTTTGGGGTTAGCCAGATGGTTTAGCAGGTAAAGGCACTTGGATAACTTAAGTCTGGGAGTCATATCACACACGGATGAGGGAGAAAACTGACAAAGTTCTTGTCTGTCCTTAACAGTGAACACCCTCATATATACACACACATGTACAAACACTAAAGAAAAAAGCAGTGAAAAAATTAAAATTTAAATGTTTTCATTTTATAGCATGCCTTTTAATGGAGACGATATATCTCATGAGTGATCTGTTACAGAATTCTAAAAATTATGCATAAAAGGCTTACCAGGTTCAATAAATCCAGCGAGGCAAGTAAACATGCCCGGGGGAAATCGCTTTTGCCTGCCTAAAAGACATTTGGTTCCATCTGGATGGATAACCTGCATGATTACGACTGGATCTGTTTAAAAACCAAAACCAAGCCAAACAAAACAAAACAAAACAAAGAGACACACAAGTAACAGGAAATACAATTAGATTCATTATGCAGTAATAATATTCAGGGATATTTCTTATAGGAACAAGATTTCTGTTTATATGACACCTCTTTTCTGCTCTCATGTGCTTGACAAATATCTGAGAAACTGCAAAAATACTTTTAGTGAGTGATTTTGCCATCCTTCCTTCTAATCTTAGCAACATTTTCTCTGTACGTAGGCCATACTTGGCACAAGTTCAAGTGGATCATGGACATTGAAAAATGCCAGTTTTACTACAACAAATTACAGTGAATTTCTTTCCCCCTTTTATTCCAGTCCTCAGCAAAATCCTTTTAAAGGTGAGCATGGCTTTTTAGTTAGGTTTGAATCATTAAAATAATAACACTTAGATAACAGCCACTCTCTCTAGCCATCATGAGCTTAAAAACCCTCCTCACTAGATCCTGAGGAGAGCCAGGAACTAAATTCCTTAGCAAGGAAATCAGACAGTCATTAAGCCACCCACTTCCTTCCTGGAGACTTCATCTGGGCTTGCCGAGTTACTCTCCTTCCCCAGCAATTTTAAGGGCAAGATTATGAGATTTCTCCAGCTAGAGCAGAAACAGCAGCAACGGGGAGAGGCATAACCACAAGAATGGGTAATGTCCCAACAGGCACTGAAGCACTGGAGACTTCATTTTCTCTGCCTCAAGAGGACTCACACTGACTATACGTGAAGTATTCCAACACAACAAATTCATTAACTGATTAAACTAAAGGTAAGACATGACTAGTTGTGAACAACGCACTCTTTTACTGAGTAATCATGACAGATGTTCAATAAAATGTAAACATTTTAGTTTCATAAAAATTTGTTTCCAGACTATCTTCTGCCCCAAGACTCCAGGTAGCTGAGATCTCATTATCAAATGAAGAAACACCCTCCCCCCGCAAAAAAAAAAAAAAAAGACAAAAAACAAAGCCTTGGGGCTGCAAAAGCAGCTCAACAGTTAAGAGCTGCTCTTAGAATTTTTATCCTGACCCACACAGGGTAGCTCTCAATGAACTGTGACTTCTGCTCAGTGGAATGTCTCTCTCTCTTCTGGTCTATAGGACACTTGCACACACGTTCATACCTATATGCATGTACGTACACACACACACACACACACACACACACACACACTTTAAAAAAAGAAAAGCCTTACCAACTCTTGGATAAGATGTATTGTGGACACCATGGAGACTAGGACAGTTTTCTCTTAAACACACTCTTTTATAGCCACCTTCTTCAATTTTGGTTGCGCTGCCACAGGTTGGGCAGAACTTGTATCGACTGTGCCATGCAAGGACTGATCTTGCTTGAGCTAAAACGCCTTTTAAAAAGAAGTATAAGATTTATTTCCATGCAAAAACTAAGTAATATGTTGAGTATAATGCTTTGAAACTACAGTAAGCACATAGTTTTCTGAGTTGCTGCTTGACAGATGGCTTTAGAATTTATTTTATGATGTATCAGTATTATTAATTTTTACATTTTGTTTTTAAACACTTTATTGTACAATCTCACAAATAAAAATGTGATTATACAGCTAATTTATGATAGTCACTCAAAAAAAGCTATTTTCGTTTTTCTATTTAATTTTCAATATGACAAGTGAAAATCTATCTTCCCTGTCACCATTCTAATCTGCTGTGTCTCCTAGGCCATTGTAGTGACGAATCCACTCTTAATATGGCTCCTCATATCCACTCTACCTATATACCTACAACCCATGCTTTATGAAGTAGCTATCATTAACCTTGCTCCTTAACACACACACACACACACACACACACACACACACACACACACACACAAACAAACAACCACACACACAAATTCACAGGCGCACACAATGTGGGTGTGCAGGGGAGGCACTGTTCCTACAGGAGCAATACAGGGGCACCCCAGCTGCTTTTCTTTTTCTTTCTTTCTTTCCTTTGCTTCATGATCATAAAAAGCACAACAGAAAACAAAACAGCTGAGGTCTGTTCAAAATATAACAGGGACTCAAACATTAGGAAGAATTAAACGAAACCATCCCACACGGAGGTCCACTCTAAGAAAACTGATCTTGGCTGGCTGAAACTTTTGCCAGCACTACAAGAGTGTCCTAGCGGGCAAACTCAAGGGAGTTCTCATGCCTGCTGCTCACTGGCATGTGCCACCCAGATGCCACACCAGCACACAACTCCACACTCGCTTTAGAACCAGACTGTTCCCGACACAGGCGCACACTTCCTCTCCTCACCGGCTTCTTTTTCTTTCAACTGCAAAAGAGCTGGCATTGGAGGGTGAAGAAAATAACAGTTTTCATGTCTTTGCTTAAACTCCTCAGCGGCAGCAGCTTCTATGCTGAGAGCAAACCAAGCAAACAAACCATCCTCATCGTCCAAGGGGACTCCTCCTCCTCCAGCATCACCATGCAATCCTTTTCTCATCTCCAGTTCGACTCCAAGGAACACCACGGTGATCTTCTCAGGGTTAGCCAAGTACTCCTTGACATCTGCATAGTTCAAATGGCAGAGCCTGACTTCCGGCTGCTGTGAACTCTCTTTGTTCCCACTTAGAGTAACCAGGGGGTTTAAGTCTGAGAAGAGGATATAGACCGTGGCTGGGTGGCTCTCTTTAGCTTGTAGCCAGTCAGAATTATTTCTTTTCTCACTTTTCCGGTCCAGTAGCGTTCTGCTAAAATAATTGTCGCATTCGTCCACTTCATTGGTGAGGAACCATGGCTTCTTCCCACCTTTGGCATTAGCTAACATGTTAGCTATATGCTTATAGCCCCAAAATACAGCGATATCTAGTGCGGTTTGCCTTGACTTATTGACAAGTGATCTGTCACATCTAGACAGAAGAAAATAAATGGGAAGGAAAATAAAATGAGAAATAAAACTTTACGCTTGTATTTTAGGAAAATGCATACAACAGTATTTAATGATTTTTTTTCTTTTCCACTATCTGGTTCATAGTTTACTACTGAAGGTTAAAAGAATCATGTAACAGTTTTAAGAAATGCCAGGTTAATGACAGTAGACATTTAAATAAAAAGAAAATGTGTCTATACATGCCACAAAGCAACACAAACATTCTAAATACTCCAAGGTAGCCATGATGAGACTCACACGTTTTACTTAGAAGAAAGGCATTAAGGTTTTCATAGCCATTCTTTTTTGACAAAGCATGAAGGGTTAATTTCTCAATTAAGGAAGCTTTCTCAAGTGTAGCTCAGAGCTAGAGAGCTTGCCGGATAAGTACAAAGACTTGTGTTCAATTCCTAACGCTGACCAAAGTGGGGAGGGGACAAATAAAAGTGGCTTTAGTGAGAAATTCGGCTGCTTTTCATATGACAAACCGAACAATTAGCTATTTATTAGCCAATCAGTATAAGGACATCTACAGGAAACTGGGATGGGGCACGAGAGCAGCCATGAAAGCACAAACCCTTTTTGGCAGTACTGTACACCCTGAGATGTTTACCCTTTCTCAAGCAGAAGCTGGACGGCATCAGCATGCCCGTTCCTTGCAGCGTACATTAAGGCAGTCCAGCCATTGTCGGAGGCTGCGTTGAGAAGAGAAGGAGAATGGCTGAGTATGCCTGCCAACTTGGCAATATCTCCCTCTGCAGCGGAAGAGTGGAGTCCAGAAATTATCTCCTTTTTTATGGACGACATTTCTCCCTGAAAATAAAACAAAATCCAAGAAAACCCTTATTTGCAGTCGCTTTTTGCATGAATGGATGAACATTATTTAAGTGCTGCTCTTGGAAAGATGTAAGTTTCCAAACCAATACACCCGTCAAGAGATAATTCATAGTCAACTGCTGTTGCCAAACAGATTTTAAAAGTGTTACTAGTTGAGAATTATAATTCAATATGTGCCTAAGAGTAGGTTCATAGAATAACAAAAGAGCTCTGGTACTAGAGACGAGCTTGGGATGGTAGAGGAGCAGTACCACACAAAAGGGAGAGGGCACAGAAGAAGAGGGCAGGGGCACTGACAGGAGAGGCAAGAGCAGAGGACATCAGAGGCAGATGTCTGAGCCGATAATAAGTAGTACCCCATACTGTGTCATAGATAGGTGTCATCCCTCAAAGAAATGACGGCTCTACAGTTATTCAAGAGCTTTTAAAACGTCACATAACAACAAGTTCCTGGGTAACCTTACATAATTAATTTTGCAATCCCTATGGTACTGGGTTTCTTCCACAGTGTGAGGTAGACTAGGTCGGGATTTGTTTTCATTCGTGGATAATTCATGCCTCAGCACCACTCCTGGAATGATCTCACTGTACTGCACTGTTATCCTTGTCACAAAAACTAGACGGCAATGCATTTTTGTATCTACTGCTGGATACAGGTTTTGTTGGCCACTCTACAGTCCTTGAATCAGTTTTTCAAATGATTAACCGTGCCTGCCTTGGTATTCTCTTTTGTTGGAAACAAAGCAGAGCTATGGTTCTCAATGAATGCTTTGTAGTCTTGAGCTGTGTTTAAAAAAAAAAATACAGATTAAAAATGGTTCATGTTTCATCTATCTGCTACCTACAAAATATCCGATCCTTCTTCTTAGTACCACTGCAGGTTCGACCCAGAGCCTTATCTCTTGAATTATGAAATAGCGATCTGGCTTGTTAACGTCACACTGCAGTCTGCACAAAGTTGAGGAAAAGGACGGGTCAGAGATCAGCTTTCTGATTTGGCATCTGCTTTCCCACTGGAGTCCTCCATTATCGATAAATAGTTCAAAACTGGCCAAGGGAACCAGGACACTTGTTTCAAATCTGTTCACAGATGCAGCCAGGAGTAAGTGCGACATCTACCAATTTGCTTTCATTTGATTTACTTTACTTATTTCCCCCACTTTTTTATAGTGAAGTTTTAAAATCCTTTAAAACATTGTAGCCACGGCTGCAATATTCCAGGACTTTATTGTGAGGCGAGGCTAAATGTCTTCCTGACTCCCAAACTTCTCTTCAGTCACATTAGCAAACCTGTCACACAGCTTCTCCAGGGAAGTTTACTTTCAATGCTTCACTGTTCCCTGTTCAGAGGTCATGGTTTCAGAGTTCAGGGTCACTCCCTCACTGTCCTCAGAGACAACCCCAGGTGACTGCAACATTGGTCGTCCAAACATGTTGTGTCATACACTACCAACGATGCAATATGTATGCACAAAATATTCTCTGGAGTAAGAAGTGAAAAAATAAGCCCCCTTTGTTTTAGCTCTAAATGATACACAAGTCATTTAGGAATTAATAATTTAGCCAAGTCACCTTCCAGGGAATGCGGCTAATCATTTCTTATTGATGGTCCTGTGGAAGGCGAGGATGGGCGGGCAGGATAAAGCCTTGCCCCTCCTATCCAGGGCTATTTGGAGAAGGCGATCAGAAGAGCCTCGAGTTTGAAAGGAACTAGAGTTTTACCAAAGCAACATCCATTTTTACTAATAAGTAACCTGGGGTCCTAGAACAGCCCAGCACGGCTCTAGCAGGCTACAGTAAGTCCTCAGTATGGATCTGTCAGTTATGACAGAAACCATCATTTAATAAATTCTACTCGCTGGGCTGTCAAGACCAATTTAACCCATTAAGAGCAACCCACGCAAGCACGGTCTCTCCATACGGCCAAATGCCTTGAACAGTTACTGTTTCTTCCATTGGACGATTCCTCCTTTCAAGGAGAGACACATTCGAAGTAGTTTGCTTTACCCCATCAAAAACTTGGCTGGAAATTTTAGCAGCTATGTCCCGCAGACAGCGACAAGTCCGCGTGCCGCGCCTGCGCCCTCTAAGCCCGCGTCAGGCTGCGCCACAAGCCCCCGAGGGACGCCCAGGGACAGCACGCCCTGGAAGGTCTCGGGGTCGGCTGACGCCACTGGTGCTACTAACCCAAGGATGACCAGAGAAACCGCTACGGCGACACAAGACTCCGCGGGCAAACTCAGCTCTCAACGTTTCCAGTGCTGGAGGTAACCTTTGGGACTTCCGGCAGAGGGCCACCGTTCTCGCACAGCTTTATGGGAGATGTAGTTTAAAGACCGTCCGCTGTGCCTGGCTGGAGATTGGGGTGGGGTGGGGTGGGAGTTGGGATTTGGACTTCTGACAGAAGGTGGGAAAGGCCGCTAATCCTTCCCCTAGGTGGAGGTGTGCAGAGAAAAGTGCTGACGATGTGATGACTAGGTCTGTGGAAATTATCTCGTCTTCCAGTGTTTCTCATCCAGCTCCCAAACTTTCCTTCATATGCCTTTCCTTCATGTGCCATTGAGTTTTCTACAGTGTAGTATAAAATATTAAAATCTGTTCAGACGTTAGATTAGGAGAAACCGCTACATCTGCCATTTATTTTCACTTGATTTCCCAGTTTTTTTAATTTTTATTAATTGAATTTCCTATGATTTCATCTTTCAAAGCCTGCATTAGTTATGCAACTGTTAGAGTAGCTTGGTGTTTAATGGTCTTCTGATTCCCACACCAGGGAATTGTACTTGCCAGTCAGCAACAGCGGAAACAAGTCTTGAGACTAAGGATTGCGTTCTGTATTTCCAAGCTCTTTCTCACTTTCAAGTTGCATATATCTGTTGACAGTACATGTATGAGGCTTGACCTAGGACTGAACCCAGAGCCTCATGTGTGCACGGCAAACTTTCTATTGCTGAACTACAACCTACTACCCAACTATACTTCAATGACTGTTTCTCAACTTTGTCCTATGCTTCTTTCTGCTAGTAGCTGTTTGAATAAGAATGGGCCCCACAAGCTCATATATTTGAATACTTTGTCTCCAGTTGGAAGAATTCATTAGGAGGCATTAGGGCGTAGGGCCTTGTTGGACTTGTGTCACCTGGAAATGTGATTTGAATTTTCAAAAGCCTGTGCCATTCCCAATTAGCCTTCTCTGCCCACACCCCTGCCTCCTGCTTGCAAATAAGTATGTAAGCTCTCAGTAACAGCACCAATGCCCTGCCTGCCTGCTGCTGTGTTCAACACCATGGTGCCCCTGGCCCTTCTGTAGAAAATGGAAGGAATCCCCCATCAACCCTTTGTGTCATGGTGTTTTGTCACAGCAGTAGAAAAGTCAGGTGGATGTAATTACTCAACATATCAGAAATATAGCTGTCGAATATTTCCCCATTCCAGGCATTATTCTCCCTCCTCCACCATTTGTTGGTGACAATGTCTTTTTTGTACTTCTTGCAGGAAGCTTCCTCCTCTGAGACTGCTCTAAGAGCTTCAATGGCCACCCTTTAGGTTCCCTTCTTGACTCCACTCTCAACCTCTTCAATTAATGCATTAATATTTATGGGCTTTGAAAGTACTCTAAGTAGGTATTGCAAGCCTTCAGGATAAACAACAGCCTATCCTCATTCCAACAACAGCATGGGGAATGAGCCAAATCATTTTTCTTCATAGGTTTTGCTCTTCTCCCTTGACAACCAGTGTTGTTTTGAAGCAGTGAGATCACTCTCTGTATGGTTTAAGAACTTTAGTGTAAGGCCTCGTTTAAAGAATAGGTAGGGGTAGGGAATGCTTCCTCTTTTAGTTTTTCTAATTGTTGTTTGAAACATCTATGGACTATTTTTCCCCTAGCCTCTCCCTGTAGGTTGTAAGGGATGCTTGTGCCATGAACTAGTCTATGTTGAGCAGAAAAGTTGCAAAATGCAAAAGAGTTAAAGCAGGAGTGCTGCCTGTCTGTCTTGAGGCTTTGGGGACAGACCAGCAGTGGGTGCATTGCTTAACTATTTGCCTAGCTTCTTCTCAGGAGAAGGAAAAATCCCTTGCTTTAAAAAGGAGGCACTGTGATGGTCCAGAGCAAGCATGGCTATTGGGAGCTATATTAAGGTAGACTGCACAGTGGCAGGGAAGCAGAATAGAGACCTCAAGCCAAGGTATTGTCTCGTGTGTTATTGTCAGTGAAATCTGAATTGTAAATTAATGTGACCAACAAAGCAAGAGCACTGGTGGTGATGAAGGATTTCCTGAATCCTTTGGAAAAGATGGTATCACCCGTTGATCCTGGTTCTAACAAACCAGTCTCCAAGGCTTGCATTATTCTCCCTACACAGGGGCGGTCACTGTAAATACTGATGGGAGAAATGACAAAACCTTCTAAAACCCTGCAAACTGCAAAGAGTTCTTGAGGCATTGGAGCAGTAGAGCTATATCCTGATGCACAGGTTGAGAGAGAGAGAGAGAGAGAGAGAGAGAGAGAGAGAGAGAGAGAGAGAGAGAGAGAGACTGGGCCATGCTATGTACCCAACCTGTAACTGTTTCTCCAGCAAAGCAGTGGGAGCAGTCAATTTACCCCCACCCACATCCCTGGTTGACATATGCCTGGCAACAAAGGCCCATATACTCAGGAATGTCTTGGGTCTCATGTTAGGGCTTGTAATAAATTGATTGGTAGAACTGAGGTTCAATCTCCCACTAACTGATACTTCCCGGTAGAGATGATGAATGGTACAATTTGGTGGTTGAGAGTCATCTATCTGCCCTGATGGTTCTTGGGGCTCCACAGTGCGGTACCCCCTATTGTTTGATTGGCCCAGGACTGGCTACAGAGGATGTTTCTCCAGTTTTCCCAGAGGTTGTCTGATGGAGGAAGGTCATTGGTTAATTAAATAAAGAAACTGCTTGCCCTGATAGGTTAGAACATAGGTGGGTGGAGTAAACAGAACAGAATGCTGGAAGGAAGAGGAAGTGAGCTCAGAGACGCCATGCTCCCCTCTCCCGGGGCAGACGCGATAGTTCTGCTCTCTGAGGCAGACACATGAAGCTCAGACCCAGGATAGATGTAGGCTAGAATCTTTCCCGGTAAGACTGATGCTACACAGATTATTAGAGATGGGTTGATCGGGATATCAGAATTAGCCTGTAAGGGCTAGAGTTAATGGGCCAAGCAGTGTTTAAAAGAATACAGTTTGTGTGTTGTTATTTCTGGTGTAAAGCTAGCCATGCGGGAGCCGGGTGGGACGAAAAGCAGGCCCACAGCTCCTTCAACAGTTGTCCATGAATATTTGCTTTTGAGTAACATTCAATATCCCAGTGGGTTCTTCTCTGACATCTCAGGAATAGGGCTGTGTGGACCATTCAGGAGAAACAAGGCTCTTCTTCTCTTTTAATTTGAAATTCCTGTGGTGGCTCTCATTGGCAAAATGTCCTGTTTCTTCACGTGTCTAACAGGTACCACTTGTTCCTTTAGAGCATACAATTTCCTTAAGGGTAGTTGAGATAGCCACTAACCTTGACAGTGGCTGGGACATATAATGTTACACAATCTAATCATCTTTTGTACATCCAAGCCTTTATAGAAACTCCTGAGAGCCTCTTTACAAGTCGCGTTAGCATTTTCTGAAGTCAATTGTTTCATAAGCATCTTTTCTGCTTCAGGGTCATTTATAAGAGCTGGGCTGTAAAATCTGTGTAACTAACTCTTCTAGGTCCTGGTGACTATCAGTCAGTGACAAGGCCTTTTCCTTTTAGTGAGCAACTGTCTCTGTGCCAGTAAGACAGCTATACTAATTTGTTGGTAGGACTGTGTGATCTGTAATTTAGTGGTAAGGCAATGTTGTAATTGGTACCTAGAAAAGTGTCTGGAGCTGTAGAAATTCCACGGTGTAGAAATGACGCTGCTCCTGGAAATGACACAGTGCTATAAACTCAATTTTTAATAGCAGGTAAAGTCTTAGGTTGATGTAAACTTTTGCCATGCTTAACTACTCAGGGGGAAGCCAGGGAATGTTACTCAGGACACTCTGAACAAGTGCTTAGCGAAAGGAGCAGTAGCTCCAGAGAGCATAGACACAGAGCAGAGATGGTTTGATCTTAAGGATTAGAAAGACAGTCTCAGGATGATGCAGCTGATGCAGCGCTCCCCCAGGGGATTTAGTTCAACTGTGGGTAAGCTGTCTTACCAACAGTATTTTCCCCCTAATTTCTCATAAAGGAGACCCACTGGAAGGAGGGAGACCACTGTCCCTTGAGCCTGTCCATGGCCCAGTCTCAAGGAACAATATTATCATGAGTTGGTAGCTTTGTCCTTTTAAACATTCTCTTTAGTATCGGCCTTTGCAGCGTCAGGCAAATTGGGACAAGCTTGACCTGAATCACTATCTGTGGCTTTCTCTCAGGGAGAAGTGGCCAATTCTTAGTCATCTGAGGGGAAAATGTTTGGTACCCATCTGACAAAGTCTGCTCTTCTGTGGAATAGGGCCTCTGCATCCATGGATTACTAAATAAGGCTCAATAAACTGAAAGTGAAAACAGGAATATGTTTAAGGTTTTTTTTCCCCATAAGCACCCCAGCTCTTGTCCTATTCTCTCCCAAGTGGCTAAATGCCCTGCCTCTTGTTGTAGAATATTATTTTAGGATACGTTACATTAGGATATGCTGAGGAATATTTGTTTAATGATGCAAAGATGTATTGTATTCTTTCATGTTGTATTTGTTTAACCCTGTGAAGTTGTGTTCCTGTGCCTGCCTAATACAGGCACAATTATATTATTGGTCTAATAAAGAGCTGAATGGCCAATTGCTAGTCAGGAAAGGGATGGGGGGATTGACAGGCAGAGAGAATATAAAGAAGAACAAAGAGAGAGAGAGAGAGGTATGAGGGGAGAGGAAAGGAGGATGCCAGGGGTCAGCCACACAGCAACACAGCCAACCACAGAATAAGAAGAAAAGAAAGAGATAGAGGGAAAACCCTGAAGTAGATGAGATAATTTAAGTTAAGAAAAGCAATCTAGAAATAAGTCAAGCTTAGGCCAAGCAGTCATAGGTAAGAGTAAGTCTCCTTGTATTTATTTGGGAGCTGGCTGGTGGGTCTCCAAAGAACAAAGAGTAAAAACAAACAAACAAACAAACAAACAAAAAAACAAATCCAACTACTATTCCTTCTGGAAACCAGTATGTCTCATGAACATAATCTAAGAGTTGATTGAGCTGTAATGTTTTACTCTGCACCCATAGTTTCTCTAAATCTCTCACACTGACATATGACGGCCTATCTCTAGATTCTGTTTGTCTGATGTTCCTGACACCCACAGACCGAGATGTGCTTCCCTATGCTTGTATTTGATTCTCTGTCCTTCTTTCCTTCTCTGCTTTGGTCCCTCTCTTTCCCTTTATTTCTACCTTTTCCTTTAATTCTTTTACTATCTAAGAGTGCTTCTCTTGGGCTTGCTCCCCCCCATCCGATGGATGAGAACTCCCCACTGCCAATACCCACATCCTTATCCCTGTTCTGGTGTCACTTGCTACATCCACTGTGGCTCCCAAGATGGACCTGACTGGGGCAGTATGAACATGAAGGAAAGATGAACACACTCATACCTGAGAGCACAGAAAACGTGAGGTCAGATGGACTGAGTCCCCTGATGGAGAAACTGTAGCACTGTTGAGCTCAGTGTGCACCACACACAGCTAAACAGGGAGGCAGTGTTATTGCTTAAAGCTGAACAAGGAGACCAGGTTAGCTCATATCTGGAGGAGCTGCTTCAGTAAGGAGCAGTCTTAAAGTCATAAGTATGCAGGGGAGGGAAGCTATGGTGGACATTTACTGCACACACTAAAAACTTCGGCACAAGGACCAGATGAAGGCTCTACCATCTCTCTGAGCTTCATTTCTGAGGGAAGATTTTGCCATCTCTCCAAGTCTCATACCTAGAAAAAAGGCTTTGCCATTTTTCCATGGATATGAAGTGAGGGTTCATTACATGATCAGCTCATGTCAACAGCACTCATTCACTTAGCACCTCACATACTTAGTGTTTCCTTCCTGATCAGTAATACCTTTATGACTCCAGGTGGTCCTTAGTACAACATAGTTTGACATGTAACTTCAGATAAAGGATTTTCTAATTAGAACTTACTAATTTTTAATATATCATTATATGCATCAATAGGAGAGCTACTACAGATTGAAAAATGCACATATTACGATTTGGAATATGCCAGGTTTGCCCTGGTCTTATAACCCTGGATCTAACTATTCTCTCATAATCATCTTCCCCTGGTGTTTTCTAATTACAAGACCTTGCCATTCATATATAAATTCAAACGTTCTCCAAAAATATTCCCTACATTCTAGAACCACTTGTGAAATAGGCACCTATGCACGTGTGTGGGAAATTTTCTGGGCTGTATTAATTGAGGTGGCAATGCCGACTATTGTGGGTGGCACTATTCCCTTGCTGGGATCCTGAACTGTGGAAAGTGGGAAAGGAAACTGAGCAGCAACATTGAATACATTACACTCCTCTTCCCAACTGTGATGGGTTGTGACCAGCAGACTAAACTGTCTGTTGCTTTGACTTTGGTGTCCTGGTGGTTCACCCTTGAACTGTGCACTAGAATAAACCCTTTCCATCCTTAAGTTGTCTTTGTCAAGCATTTCATCACCCCAGCAGGAAGAGATTCCAAAATAAGCACCTATTGCTATTTTATTCTCTTTTATATTTCTTGTGTCTGATGTTTATACAGTGTACTTCCCAATTAGGCTGTAACTACCGCTTAAGAACACCCTCATCTTTCTCATTGACTCTTCTTGTACAGTTTTCACTTGACATAGAAGAAACATTCAGTGAGTGTTTGTTGATGTTGAACATATGACTGTCTTCATATCAAAAATCTGGTGTAGTTAGGATATTGCTACCACACTCTCTCAAATAACATTTATCATTCACTTGATTTTTTGTGGTTATGTTGTTATGTTGACTTCATGTTTGTAGAAGTTAGGTAGTGAAATCTTTCTCTCTCTCTCTCTCTCTCTCTCTCTCTCTCTCTCTCTCTCTCTCTTTCTCAGTTCCTTGTCTGATGAAGCAATTTAAGGGACAAACAACTGTTTGTGCTATATAAAAAAAAAAGAGAATTTATTGAGCGCACTAAATATAGATGCACAGGGAAGGGTCAGAAAAGGTCTAGCAGGGACTTAGTGTTTATCTTTGCTTCACCCTTTCTAAAGAGGCCCTCTGCAAAGGAAATGTGACTGAAGTCTCTTTCATAGAAGCATGGCCTCGGAGGTTGATAATTTTTAGTTAATTGTCAGAAGTCAGTCAAGTGGCGATCTTCTGGCTGAAGCAGTTAAGGGGACATGACTCCACAAATCTTTGTCACCTTGCGATTGCAGTCTGGAAGCATATTAAGATAAAGGTACAAGGATAGAGGACTGGCCTTCACCCTTGGAAGACAGGCATCAGGGAATGCTGGCAGCTGTTCAAGAGATTTGTATGAGCAAGAAATAAAGCTTTGGAGAATAAGCTGTGAAGGCAGGTTTAACTTAGCCCCACACTGTGCACAGTATAGTCTCTTAGTAGTACCGAACACAGCAACGAGATGACCTTTGAACTAAGTTTTAAAGGGCCAGTAACAGTACAGGGCACCTCTGTAGAATCTGGTCATTAAAACAAAATAGGAAAAGTAAGTCGAATACGCTACATGGTAAGGGGTTAGTAGCAGAGTGTACTAGTGTCAGATGTAGGAGGAAAACACACCATAAAATCTTGACCTAAAGTTCTGATATTCAGGAGTCCTGGCTGGACAAGATGACAGGGCTCACTCAGCACTTCCCAGCTTCTCTGCATTGAGGCCTCTCCTGCTCCCTCTGCTCTTGCAAACACCTTCGCCTTTACTGAAAATGACAGCATGTAATAGCAGTCAGTGGAGGTGACCAGAATAAAGCATCTTACCCTTTGCAGTGTGTAACATCCAGAGGTGCCCTTAATCTTTAAATGCACTCATTTATGGTTTTTATGGGTACCAAGCCACTTTTGTTCATTTTAATGGTGATTTCATCTGTCTTATGATGTTCCAAAACAATTTTCAGTTTTTCACTCTCGGAAGTACATGGAAATGACTGTATTTTTCACACACACACACACACACACACACACACACACACACACACACATCAATTTAGTTTATGCATTTAGGTCCCAAACATCACTTTATTTTTATTTACAGATCATCTCTCTACGTGTGCTGTACGAGTTAGGTTTTATGAAGCAACAGCCATGATGCGAGGAGAAATTTGTCTGATCAGAGACAGAATTACCATTGCTTGAGAGAGCAGCATTCTCTCTGTGTACTCGAGTTAATTGATGCAGTAATTTTATCACCAAGCTGCCGCTCACATTCCGTGTATAAGTCACTTACACTTGGTCTATTTTTTATTTTCATTTTTAGAATGTCTAGGTTGATGAGCATTTAAATGGATTTGACGCATTTTTAAAATGTCCTCAAAACTGACTCTGGCGTGACATCCATCAGATTCTGTATTCAGTTTTAGTTCAGTTATTTTTGAAGCCTTCAGATGAAAAAAAAATCTACATTTAATATTCTGCAACAGGTTGTTCCATCACCTTGCCAAAGCCCAGAGGAGCGCAACATATTTTTCTTTCTTTTTTCTTTTTTTTTTTTTTTGAATTTCAGTATTCTTTTTTTTTCCTCGGGATATTTTTGACCCTAGATACTTTTTCCTTTAAATTTGATGGAGCTGTGATCATGGCTCTGACCTCTAGCCTTGAAAGAAGCCGAGTTATGCCTCTCAGGAGTGATGCCTCAGGCACTTTGCAAGTTGGGGCGGGCAGGGATTATTTCCCAGGCTGTGAAGTGATGACCTTCTACTGAGAGTGAATGTCTGCAGTGCACGTAAATTCTCTCAGCCATGATTGAGAGCCTTAGGTTTGTTACCTGCTCTATGAATCAGAGTCTGTCCTTTCTCTACCGAGGATGGGTGATTCAGTGCTGTATTTAAAGGCACACATTATACGCTCACAGGTGGGCTAACTTACTGCCGCGGGCGATTGTATTCTGTTTTTGTGCCCGATATAAGGTTACTTCGGATGTAAATTTAGAATTTTGGAATAAATGGCTAGAATGAAGTGCCCGTGATCCGGGGACACCTTACATATTATTTCTAAACAAAATGTTCTGTCCTGCTCTTCCAGCTGTCCACAGCTTCTCTGATTTTATATCACAGAGAGGATTTCTGGTGCCTCCTCAGCTGTCATTACAACAATAATATGTTGCTGATTGCTAAGATATTTTCAGAATACATTAAAAAGAGGAATAACATTAAGAGTGATTAGTAAACACTTTTTGAATCTGTAAGAGAACATTTGCTTTTATTCTCTGAAGAGAGCTGTCAATCTGAACTCAATTCATTTACAGTTTTGAAAAAAAACAATATTCTATTTCTTTTCCTAAGGAATATAGTTATTCCAAAAGCCATGCATACATGTTAATAAGTACATCTCTCTATGCATGCATATAACACACATACACAAATATATACACATATAGGTAGATGATGATAGATGGATGGATGATAGATAAAATGGATTTTTCAGCATTTTCTAATGACTTTTAATGCTGGGGTCAAAATGTTTTATCTATTTTAAGTTCCCATGAAAGATTCTTGAGAATATATTTATTGTCAATATACTCTTTAGCTAGTTCCGATATAAATCCACCTGGCAGGACTGTGGGAAAGCTGGGCTTGTTACCGAAGGTCATGTGAAATACTCAGAAAGCCAGGATGAAGAATGATTGCCTGTTTAAAAAGTGCTGGTAGTGACAGCTCATAGCATATTCCATTTTGTCTTAGTTCAAAAGTTGTCTGCTGTGGGTAAAAATACCTCAGAGTTAAATCACACAGAGCTCTCGTGGAGGCAGGCCTCCAGTGTGATGCTGCCTATGAAGGATCAGACTCGTTGACCTGCAGTAAAATTTAGACTATGACTCATTCGTTCATTGAAAAACCCATAAGGAATTTTTAAAATGCTGGTGGTGAGGAGAACCTGAAGGAAGGCAAAAATGGATCAGATTCAGCTACCAAATCTTTTCCTTTTTCAGAATTTAAACTTAGTGAAGACCAGTTATACAAAATATCTCTGATTTGTTAAAGGCGTATTTAACCTCTGCTGGATAAAGCATGAGTTACCTACATTGTTTCTTGACATTCTTTTTTACTCATTATCTTATTTCCTTAGCAACAGAAATTTGATGCACTAAGAGACACATTCATTTGCAAACCCCTGACCTATAGAACCTATCAAGCACTGAGGTAAAGAGACGCAGGACCACTTTTGCTCATTCTTCAGGGTGATGCAGGAGTAATGGGATTCCAGAATTCACTGTATGTTAGCCAGTAGCCTCCCCTTCTCCTTCACATGACCTCTGCTTCCCTCCTCTTTTCCATGATCAAGTTTTAATTTCACTTACAGGAGAAACACAGCTATCATAATATGGTCAGGTAATTATGAAATCATAGCAATTTTACCATTGTGTTTTTATGATCCCAAGTATAATAGTGTATTATAACTTGACTGTAAGCTTATGTTTTGGAAGGATGTGGAATTATCTAGGACCAGAGTGTTGAAAGTCAGTCTGATTTATACTTTATAACCGCTCATCATTAGTCTTACCTTACCCTTGTCACTTTGACTGGGCCCAACGCTTCCTTAAGGACGTTTCCTGGGGATTGCTGTACTGGCTTTGTAACAGTTTGTGGATCCCATAATTTACCTGCCAGAATAGAGCCAAATGGTATTTTAAAAATCTACATGTTCTCCAGGTTTCTATAATGTTTAATTATTATTCATTGAGCTCAAGAGAACACACAGGAAGTCCTTCATTTTGATAATTGCAAAGCGTCACTAAGATATATATTTATATTACTTATACAGTATGTACATATAAAGGTTTGTAATGCTAAAATATTATACATAATTCTATTCTGTTTATGGAATTTAAAAGTGGGGTGGAAGAATTGTTTTAACAAAGTTATTTTATTGTTTATTTAGCAACAGTTATTTTAGCAATGATTATTTCTTGAACGCTCCTCTGACTTGTGTACTTCCAGTTCCGTTTGTCTATAGCTTTGACAAACTCGCTTGCTTTGTATCAGAGACTCAATTGTGTAACGCAGAAACCATCATATCTCAGCTTATATTTCTTTTGTTAGGAATACCTAACTCTCTGCTCTCTCCTCTCTTACATGTACCAATTTCTTGTGTATGTCTCACTTTTTATATACAAGACTAAGCCACGTGTTAGCATCTCAGTAAAACATCTATATCCTGCTGTCTGCTTCCACCAAAATATTTATAAACTAACATTTCCTTATAGCATATATCTTTTTTCATACCTTTCCAAATGAGTTCTTCGAGAGTACTGTAAAAACATCTTTTGATCATGTTTATCTCTCTCTCACAGCTTTTCCAAGATTTACCCCTCTCTCCTACCCATCTTAATTTGTGTGCTTTAAAAAATTTTAACCACCAAGACCAATTTTTGCTTCTTGAATAGTCTGTGAATTTGTGGTCTTCCCCTGAAGTATGGTCAACATGACAGAGGTTACATACTTAAAGAAAATTGTCTTTCCCTCACATAGCAGCTAAAAATTGATGACAGCTCCATGGCTAGGGATAGGACTTTGTAAGCCTCTCCCATAGCTATGTGGGAGCAATCACATCTCCTGTGGTACCTGCAAGATTAGGAATGACTTTGAAAAACAGCTGTCTTTTCATTATAGCCTTCACAGTGTGTCAGGTCAGGAGGAAAGAAAGAGGAGGAAAATAGAGGAAGGGAAGGGAAGGGAAGGGAAGATTAAAAAGCATGTTGTTAAGAGATATATAGGGGCCAGGACTTAATGATCAAACATGCTTACTCCTAAGACTGATGACCTGAGTTTGAACTTCAGGGACCACATGTCAGAAGGAGAGAATTTATTTCCACAAGTTGGCTTTTGACCTTCACATGTGGATGAAACCCCCGCAAAAAGGAACATAATCAACAAAAATATAACATATGTATTAACCAGTAGAAGTCTGATTTTAATCTACATCTCTATGGCTTTGCCTGATCAATGGTAAATATTCAAGGAAGGAAACTTCATTAATTATATATTACTACCAATCATCGTGTGGATCTTTCTTTATCTTGGTTTTACATACTCACACGTAACTTTCTTACTAAACACTTGGTTATTGTCATTTAAAATAATATGTTTTTCACTCAGCCTACATTCTGTGCTCTGCCTAACTGTTGGGCCAACAGTTTACATCTATAGATCTAGGCTATTGTCAGTCCTCATCAGAGAGGTGTCTGCTTGTAATGGACCGCAGTCAGCAGAGAGAAGCATAGCTTGTCAAAATGCCCAGAAAAGGAAGCTGAGTGCTCTGTTTCAAATGGAACATAGAAATCAAGCTTCTCTCCCAAGGCCCACAGAGCACATCAGAGGGGAGGCAGGAAGAATGTAAGAGCTTGGGTATGGAAAGGAATGCTTGAAATGCTGTCTTTGGGGCATGACTTAGCTATCACATGCATGAACCAGCTGAAATTACCTGCACAGGACCCAAAACATATCATGTTAGCTAGAATTGTAGCATACAGGAGGTAGATCATCTCTAGCTCCTTCCTTTCCCACACCTTCTGAGGAACTATTGACAATACAATACATAGTTGCTGGATGAGGGATAATCACCATCATCATCATCATCATCATCATCATTATTTGATGATGCATCCACTAGTAAGTGTCCCATGCTCTAGTCCATGGCCTCATACTCACGCACATACATGCTGCACTAGCACAATTTAATGGTTGTGAAAAAAGGACTTGAAATTAGGAGGGGGAAATGTTGTGTGTGGAGATATGCAAAGATATAGGTGGTGGACGATAGTAGATCTGACTGTATTTTGTTGTATACATATATAAAACTCTCAAAAATAAAAAAAATTTAAGAATAATACTTTCTTTTAGTTTTCGTATAATGCCGCATTGCTAGCATATGCACACAAAATATCAAAGTCCTTACAGTTCTTTTCCAAATGCATGAGGATAGAGCGGATCGAAGGGAGCACACTATGGGGAAGGATAATGTATTTTGATGATATTCAAATTCATTCAGCATAGTCTAAGTAACTCAGAGCAGATTTGCTGGTTCATCAGTTGTGCCTCTTCTGCATTCTTAGTAGTAAACTGTAGCACATTTTACAAAGACTCAATTTTCCCCACAGGTCACAGCTCTAGGTTAAGCCTAAAGAGCAGCTTTCATTATAGATCACTTATTGAAAGTGGGCTGAAGCAATTGCAATATTTCTCTGGAGCAGTATTTTGGTAACACATTTGACTTTGGAACAGTGGATTAGTTACTTAATACATTAACTGTTATTAAGACTTATAGATATCCCTTGGATTTACTGACAGAAAAGCAAGAGATACTTGGAAAAAAAAAACCTTCACGAGGACTCCTAAAAAATTAAAATATAAACATCTTCCAATTATTGCTTTGGTAAGAAAACTTGCTTTAGGAATTTACAGAAGGTGAGAGTTATTGATTAATCCAGAATAGTGATCATTATTCAGTTGCATATTAAAACAATCCATTTTCCATTATTTTGGTATCTTAATTTTGAGCAAAGTTAGGTATGAAAATGTAGGGTATTTTTTCTATATTTAGTGTATCTGAGCTTTCTCATTTCAAAATTAGCATTAAAACATAAAATCATTTTTATAATATAGCAATCCGAATTTCAATTCTTGATCATATATAGAAAATTAGCTTTTTTGGATAAAGTCTAATAATCTTCTAAGTGGTTGGCTGGAGCAAATAAAATTTTTTCACTTTCTCTGATCTTTTCTTTTATAATTTTTTGAATGCCAAACTGAAACTATATGAATACATTAAATTTTAGTTGTTTAAATTGAACTGTATTTTTGTGATTATTTTTTAATGTTTAAAAATATTGAAACAGTAAATACAGATTTTTGTCAACTAATTAATGATTTATCAAACCACGAATTGAAAAATTTCTACTTGAGAAACATATCTTTTCAACAAAAACAACTGTTTGTGAGAAGTTGCCAGTGATGTTCAAACCTCAATCTAAGAATTCTTCTTTAATAAGTATTTTCACACAGTAGTTGTATTTAAATTAAGAAAACCATGACTTATTTTACATTATCATTATTATTTAATAAATTAGCTAGGTGATTGATGGTGCTAGACAGAGCTCGGTGCACGGCAAGTCCACCCTGAGCTATAGTCTAGACTCAAGCTTTCTGTCTTAAAAGTTACGACAGAAGTGCACTGTCTTGCAGCCTGGGTGGATTCCTGTGTCATACTGTGCTGCAGCAGGGACTTGTTCTCGGCCATGTGGTGTAGCCATTCCTTCCACTTACATCACGACTGTATGCTTGTTCCTGGCTTTAACTTTTCCAGCTATATGTTTTCATTACCGCGAACAAAGGCTGTTTTATAAGCTCATATTTTCTAACCCCATCAGTGAAATAAAAATGGATTCCTCAAAGACAACAAAGAAAATACATCACAGCAATTGTTTTAGTTTTATTTCTGGTTGCTGTGATAAAACACTCTGCTAAAAGCAACATAAGGAAGAAAGGTTTATTTGGTTTATGATCCTGGGTTACGGTTGATCATTGTGAGTAAATCAAGGCAGCAGAAAGTTGAAGCAGTTAATCAAATTACTTTCACGGTTAAGAGCAGAGAACAGTGAATTAATGCTCGTATGCTTGTGCTCAACAGCTCTTTCCTTTTCATTCAGCCCAGGACCCAGCCTTGAAATGCTTCCACCCACATTTAGGGCAGTTCTTCTTACCTTAATTAATCCAAATAAGAAAATTGCTCACAGGCCCATAGACTAGCCTAATCTAGGTGATTCTTCATTGAGGGTCCTTTCCCCAGAGACTCTATTTTGTGCCAAGTGGACATTCAAAACAAAACATCACAGTCCTGGAGTGATGAATTTAGATAAACAACATATATTGGTTGAATTCATGTTTTTTTTCCTTTTTCTCAATGGTTTAATTTCATTGTACATCAATATAACAACATTTGACTGATACAGAGTTTTGATACTGCCTGCCTGGGTTCAAATTCCTTTTGCTATTTATAATGTGTGGTTTTGGATGCGATGAATTAATCTGTGCCTCAGTTTTCTTCTAGAAACACTTGGATGGTCACTATTCAATTGTTATGTGTCCGTATGCAAAAAGCACAGAGTAATAGTAGTTATTATAACTTAAGCATTTGGTTATTTCTTAATCTCCTTATTGGTATGGAAAATGATGTAAGTCCTTGGAATGGAGACTAGTTATCTAGTGATCACCTAGAATAACAGGGTGCACTGAAGAAGTTAGCTCTCTCATGAATGTGGTTTATTGTAGTTGTTATGATATGGGTAGTGGTGAAGTACCCATAGTTCAGAATTTGGTAGTACAAGCCTGTAATCCCTATATGGAAATAATATCAAGGTCATCCAAGTTTTCATAGAAAGTTCCAGGCTAGTTATGGCAACATAAGAAGACTATCTCTCAAGAAAAAAAAAATAAGGAAGGAAAAGAGAAAGCATGTGGTTCTTTAAAAGCCTGAACTTCATGCTTAGGTTTGTGTAAGACTCTAGGTGGCCATCAATTCTGTGGCTTCACTCATGACCACATGGCTCCCCTTTTTTAAGACTGGTAATCACAGTTACATGCTATAGCCTTTGATTTAGACATTTAGCATGTATAATGGGCAACCCAAGGTGCCTGAGAGTGAGCCACAATTAAGTAATTGTGATGCCTCTAAGAAACCAGAAGATATATTGTGATGTTTCCTACTTTATGCCCTAGGCAAACTTATAAAATATTTTTCTGATGAAATCTTACCAGCTTAGAGAATTAATGTGACTTCTCTGGGATCAAACAGCTGATCAGGTGACAGAATATATAGAACTGATGTCACCTTTATATTTACATTTCTTGACAATTTTTATAGCTGCAAAAACCCTATTAGATATGACATTGCTTTAAGAAAAAATTGCAGTTGCAGGGGTGATGGGATGGCCTAGGTGGTGAAAGTGTTTGCCACTAACACTGATTATCTGAACTTCTTCAGTCTTGGAATCTACACGATGGAAAGAGTCTTACAAACTGTTCTCTGACCTCATGTACACCCTGTGACAAATGCCTCCCTAAATGTATCAATAAATAATTTCTTATTCAAGATACATAATGGTTCTAATTTGGTAAAACTACTTTTTTTTTATTACATTTAAAGCAGTAGTCATAAAATGACTGAGAGTAAGGCTAATGTTAATTGCTAATTTTGTTGGAATTGTTGGAGTCTGTTTGAAAGTCTCAGTATCTTGGTGTTTGGGGGTTTGCAACATATACAGGGAAAGTATAAACCCTGTCAAGACCTTTTTTTTTAATGTTTGTTTGGTTTGAAAAGTAATGCTTAGTTTTTAGTAAAGAATGCTAAAATTCAATGTCTTTGAAATATATATTAAGACTTATTTTTATTATTAGCTGTGGTGGTGTTGCGTGCCTTTAATCCCTGTACTAGGGAGGCAGAGGGAAGTGGGTGCCTGGGAGTTCGAGGCCAGCCTGGCCTATAGAGTGAGTTCCAGGACAGCCAAAGATACACAGAGAAACTGTCTCAAAAAAAACAGAATACCAAAAACAACAAAAAGATTTATTTTTGTTTATGTTAATGTGCATGTGTCTGTCTATATGTCCACTAAAGCCAGAAGAAGATGTTGGATACCTGCAGCTGTAGTTACAGGTGTTTGTGAGTTGTTCAACACAGGGTAGAAATTGATTGAGGGTCTTCTGGAAGAGCAGTAAGCATTCCTAATTCCTGAGCTCTCTCTCCAGTCCTGGAAGCAGGCCTTTTTGATAAATGTATTATCAATTATTAGAAATTTGGGTGAAGTATAAATGTATCCCTTAGCAAACACTGTGGGCAAAGAATTTTAAAATCATTAGCAGCATAATTGCTCAAAAACTAAAAGAGTTTATTTAAAGTGCAAGCTTATTAGTAATGAATAAACGAACCTCCCAGTGAAATATTCATATTCTTGTCCATTGCCATTTTTTTCTAGTGAGAATCTATTAAGACATATGTAAGTCAGCCTAGTGAGGTTATATTACATACTAATATATCCCAAAATTCCAGGTGTAACAATATAGACCTGTTTCTTGTTCATATAGTGAATATATTGCAGGCTGACTTAGAAATGTCCTTACATTTTTTTTAAGTTTTTTTTATATGCGGTTAAAGAGGAATAAAAGCCATGGAGGAACTGTGATGGTGCTAATTATACTTCTTGGAGTATTATGAATATGTTTCAACCATATCTGATTGTCCAAAAATATGTCACAGGGTCGAGCCTGAGATAGAGGGCATAGGATTACATTTCTTTCCATGAGGAATTGCAGAAGGAACTCATGAGGCACAGAAGTGACTACTTAGAACTTCTCATACAGTCCAGTACAGGCACCTTTACAAGTCCTGGATACGGACTCTTTCAAGATAAATATTATGGTTCTCTAGGAAGTGTGCCTTTCTCTAAAACTTGATTTTACAACTAGAAATCTACATCTTTCTGTGTTTTATTATTGGCTAGGATTCTAGTTTTTGTTGCTGTTGTGTCAAAAGTTTTCTTGCATCGTTTATGTCGGTCAATTGTTGGACTCAAAGGTTTGGGCATGAATGAAACAGATCCCACATGAAGCTTGTGTTACTGCAATGGACAGTGGTGTTTTGAATATAGGGCCTGCCTATGGGAAATTATACATGTGCTCCTAGAGGGCTGAGAAGCTGTCAGAGTTTACTGATCTTCTTTGTGTGGTCACTTTTCTAGTTCTTTCCTTATATATATATATATGGTTTTCAATGTACTCTTCTTATATAGACATATCTGTTTTATTTCCATATACTTAACACTTGGAGATCACCTTGCGTATACATCAAAACACACCAAAGACCGAACCATTGTTTCTAAATCACCATTCAAATTTCTTAGACGACAGAAGCATCAATTGTTAAAGGCCATGGCTATCTGTGGTGGTAGAATTTAAGTTTCTACGGATAGAGGAAGTAAGGGGGAAAATTCCCAGCCAAAAGCTGTCTACTGCAGCCCAGTGGTTAGGTTTCTATGTCAATGAAATTTAAAATGAAGTTTCATTTTAAATAGTAAGAAATTCCTCTATCCTTATAAAGAATGCATTTGAAACTTTTCTTCTTCTTTTTTTTTTTCTTTCGTATCTACTGGGGAGCTAAAGTTCTTTGACAATGGTTTAAAAGCAACTAAACTGTCAAGTTTGAAGCTGTTAAATTGTTAAATAAAAAAGCAGCGGGCATTCTCAAGTTCTTTTATATACTTTGTTTCAACTTTACCCCAGAGACAATGTTAGGTCAATGCTCCAGCAACACAACTGGCACCTCCTGAAAGATCTAAGGCTGTTGTAAATCATGCATCCCCCAAACATGGAGGGGAGGGGAGAAATCCTTGCCATTTTCTACAAAAATATTCTTATCATTCCTACACTCCGAAATACGTATTTAGTCTGTTTATCAAGGTCAATGTTTCTTTCAGGCCCGTGAAGTTAAACTATGTCACCAGGGGATCAGGGTCCCTTTTGTGGATTGCTGGCTTCCTTGCTAAAGGCATTAAAAAAAAAAACTTGGGAAGAAGCTCAAGATGGTAAGATTTTTGGAGCAAGCAGCAAGGGAGGTGATTCGTCAGCCTTTGCAGCTGCTAGGAGGAGAAGGTGGCTCACAGAGGAGGAGAACACAGTCATGAAAGGAGAAAGAAGGGCATGGCTTTTGATTTAGAACCTGTCGTGTTTTGGAAGATGATAGTGCCCCCCAAAGGGATTGGAACTACTAGGAGGTGTGACCTTGCTGAAGTGGGTGTGACCTTGTTGGAAGAAGTTTGTCACTTTCGGGGATGGGCTTTGAGGCGGCCTTTGCTCAAGCCAGGTCCAGTGTCGCAGTTCACTTCCTGTTGCCTGCAGATCAAGTGCAGGGCTCTCAGCTCCTTCTCCAGCACTGTGTCTGCCTGCATGCCACCATGTCCCATCATGAGAATAATGGACCTTACCTCTAAAACTGTAAGATACCCCCCAATTAAATGTTTTTGTTTGAAAGAGTTGCCATGGTCATGGTATCCCTTCACAGTAATAGAAACCCTAACTTAAAAAGAATCCAAGGAAGCAGGCAGGTTCAGCAATGGGGGTCTGTCAGAAGGTTAGAGTGGGAGGGTCATACAAGACGAGTGAGGCTGGAGAGATGGCTCAGTGGTTAAGAGCATTGTCTGCTCTTCCAAAGGTCCTGAGTTCAATTCCTGGCAACCACATGGTGGCTCACAACCATCTGTAATGATGTCTGGCGCCCTCTTCTGGCCTGCAGACATACACACAGACAGAATATTGTATACAGAATAAATAAATAAAAAAAAATTTAAAAAAAAAGCAAGACTTTAAAAAAAAAAGACCAGTCCGGTGCTCCAATGTGGGTCTCTGTCTCTGTCTCCTTTCATCGCCTGATGAAGTTTAATATTCAGGAAGATGCCTATATGATTTTCTTTGGGTTCTCCTTATTTAGCTTCTCTAAGAACCCGAATTATAGGTTCAATGTTCTTTATTTATGGCTAGAAACCAAATATGAGTGAGAACATCCCATGTTCCTCTTTTTGGGTCTGGCTTACCTCACTCAGGATGGTGTTTTCTATTTCCATCCATTTGCCTGCAAACTTCAAGAAGTCCTTGTTTTTTACTGCTGAGTAGTACTCTAATATGTATATATTCCATACTTTCTTCATCCATTCTTCAATTGAAGGGCATCTAGGTTGTTTCCAGGTTCTGGCTATTACAAACAATGAGCACAAGCAAGGAACTCAGGACCGCGAGGGGTGCACCCATACACTGAGACAATGGGGATGTTCTATCAGGAACTCACCAAGGCCAGCTGGCCTGGGTCTGAAAAAGCCTGGGTCAAAACTGGTCTCGCTGAACATAGCGGACAAGGAGGACTACTGAGACCTCAAGAACAATGGCAATGGGTTTTTGATTCTACTGGACATATTGGTTTCGTGGGAGCCAAGGCAGTTTAGTGGATGCTCACCTTACTAGACCTGGATGGAGGTGGGTGGTCCTTGGACTTCCCACCGGGCAGAGAGCCCTGATTGCTTTTTGGGCTGACTAGGGAGGGAACTTGATTGGGGGAGGGGAGGGAAAGGGGAGGCGGCGGTGGGGAAGAGACAGAAATCTTTAATAAATAAATAAATAAATTAAAAAAAAAAAGACCAGTGAGGATGTCTAGGCTCTGAAGAGTCTTAAGGCAACTATGCTTAGAATTTTGACCTGACTTCAAAGATGAGGAGAGGCTATGTTCTTTCGGTTAGAAAAGTAGAACAACCTCGTCTGCCTTGGAGAGGTCTCAACATATAATGAGACGATCTCATTATGGCACAATTATTCCTCCCACCTTAGTGTGCCTTCAGGTAAATGGGCATCCCTGAAAAGTGATCTGGCCAGCTTTCTTAGTTATGGCTTCTATTGCTTTGATAAAGCACCATAGCAGAAAGAAAGTTGGAAAGGAAAGGGTTTATTTCAGCTTCCAGTTCCACAGCATTGTTTTCAATGATGGCAACAGGATAGAAACTCAAACAGGACAGAAATCTGAAGGCAGGGGCTGTGTCTGTCTGTCTATCTGTTTCTGTCTCTCTCTTTTCTCCTCTCTCTCTCTCTCTCTCTCTCTCTCTCTCTCTCTCTCTCTCTCTCCCCGCCCCTGTGTCTGTCTGTCTCTCTGTTTCTGTCTCTCCCCCCCCTCCCAGTCTGCTTTCTTATAGCACCAGGATTACCAGCACAGGGGTTCCATGACCCAGAGTTATCTGGGCTTCTCGCATCAGTTACCAATGAAGAAAATTTATCACAGGCTTGGTGGGGGTATTTTCTCAATTGAGATTCCCTCTTCCAAACTGACCCTAGCTTGTGTCAAGTCGACATAAAACTAGCTAACACACCAGCTAATTGAGAGAACAGAAATATGTCCTTGTAGTCTTCTTATATTTTAGGTATCTTGGAATGTCATGTCTCCACTGTGGGTCAGAAGTAGGGCTGAGATTCTACTCTACTGGCCAAGAGGAAATACTTCTTCATCAATGGACCTCAACAAAGTTCTGGTCACTACAACCTCACCAATTTCATGCGGTGTTTTAAGTCTTAAGGAGAGGCAAAGGTGATTACGAGGGCGTGATCTACTCCAGGTGAACTCTAACTCTGTAATGCCTGCATAGCTACACCTCACAACCACAGGCGATGTCCATCCAATGACCTCCTAGCCTGTAATCTCTGTCTGGATGCCTCATGGCTGCAATTCAAAGTGTAATTTGTATTTTCCTGTCGCATCAACTTTTTCTTTAGAAGTTTGTCTAAGAAAGACAAAACAGGTTGGAACCAATGAGTTCCCAAATCTTCATCCACCAGATTTATCAGTTTTGATCATTTTATTGCATCTCTCCGTGTATCTTTATATTGTCTTGTGTACATTAAACATTATTTCCTCGAAGGAAATTGCTCAGTTCTTCCCAAAGAACCTACTGCCTTTGTTGCTGCCATGTCTCTCCTCCTCTGTACTGTCCCACCCTTTTTTGTCTTATTAAAACATGCTTGTTAAAAATCAAAATAAATACCAAATAAAATGTGATAAGCACGAAGGATTAGAGGTCCTTTCAGTCTCCTACTGTAGCAGAGGTATACTTGTACTTTTTTTCCGGGAAAAAGCCTGTCAGTAGCTTGCTCAGAAAATGCCGTTGTAATCACGTTGGTGTTTCTTTTCTAGACAAACGTGTTTGCAATATTTCAATTGTTTATTTTCTTAATTTTTTATTTTAAAAGGACTTCATGCAATATATTTTGATCATGACTTTCCCTTCCTTCAATTCCCACCAAGTCCTCCCCACCTCCTTACCCACTCAGCTTCCTATTTCTGTTCCTAGATGCTGGAAAATTATTTCTAGCCAACAGCAGGTGGCAGTGGTAGCTAAGGTTGTGCCTCTGGTATCCAGCCTGAACCGGTGTTGTCTTTTAAACCTGTGTGCTATTAGCAACGAGTATTTGGATAAAGATGCCTATTTGTCTCTAATTAAATTCATTTTAGAATTAACTTAGAAATAAGTTGAAAACTGTTAAGGAAATGTATTTTAAATTGATATTTTAGACATCGAATCTTGATATAATCGTGGCTCAAGCAATAGAGACAACACGTGTTGTTTTACCCCTTTCCTCGCCTATTTATACCGAGAAAGAAAAAGAGAACACTTTCAATTAGAAACATTAGGCAGCTTAAATCCCGTTAAAATTTATAGGAGAAATGCCACGGCAACATCATTTGTTTCTATTGATGAATGGCAGTTGTTTTGAAAATTTATGGCAAAGTTCAGTAAAGCTGTGTTAAAACAAAACTACTGGGTTCAACGGGGCAACAATTTTTGGAACATTTAAATTGTTCTTGACATTTATTAGAGTAACTAAAAAGTCTTTAGTTATCTGTTGCATAAACCACAGTTTCAGTTACAATTCTGTCTCCTTCTAGTTTCAGGAAACTAGATAAGAAGGCCGTTTTGTTTGCATTGCGTTTTCTACTTGATTTTCCACATTTTGGTTCATTTGACTAGCATAGTGAAAAAGTTTTTGGAGGAGGCATGCCCTCACAATCTATTTCATGTTGTTAGGACTTTGACAGTTCTACATTGGTTTTCAATAACTTACATGTGAGTTAACCAGATGTTTGTGTTTATATGTCTGCGTATCTCTTAGATATGAAATTAGTCTGTTATTAAGAGAGAGCAGGTTGATTTCTACTATTAATGTGTTTATTTGACTTATAAGGATCTTGGAGCAATTAAAATAAGAAAAAGATTCTGAGGTTGCTCAGTTTAATGGCGTCATTGCTTGGATGAATAGAACTGAGCTCCAGGAGAGACTGCGATGAGAAAAAGACTCAGTGACATAAGAAGATCTTGTTATAGTCTGACCTGAGCTCTGCTGCCTCCGGAAGGGTGCAGTTGGAAATCATTGTTTTACTTCATTAAGCTCTTAGTTCACCTGTGTTCAATGTGCCTCATCTTTCTTTTTAGAAAGAAAATGAGTTAGGGCTAAAGATATAGCTTGGTTGATAGTAGGCTTACCCAGAATACGGCAAGCTGTGAGTTGCAACGCCAGTACCGCGTAACATGAGTTAGGTGGTACAAATCTGTAATGCCAGGACTTGGGAGGTTGGGGCGGGAGAATCAGAACCTTAAGCCTACAGTTGGTTATTACATTGTGACTTCCAGGTCAGTTTACAATACATGATGTGCTGCCTCAGAAATGGGAAGGGAAAGAAAGGGAAGGGAAAAAAGGGAAGGGAAGAGAGGGGAGGGGAGGGGACAGAATGGAAGGGAAAGGAAGGAAAGACAGAAAGAAAATGATGGCATTGTTTCCCCAAGAATCATTTAGGCTAGCCATTTCTCTAATTACCCGACTGACCTACAGCTCACATTTGTTTGATGTATTATTAAATTTTGGTGAATCTTTCTGAACTCCACATTCTGTGCTATTTGAGAAGTGCCCTGTGTAGTTGCAACTTTTATTGTCTCTACCCTTCAAGACTGTAAATAAAAAAATGGACAAACAGCTAAATCACAGTAAAATAAGAGATCAAATTGTCAGGAGACTTGAGGAGGGCAAAAAGATGTAGGTGTAATTACAGAGTCCCAAGGACCACATCCCCCAAAATAAAGATGGAGCCAAGTCTTAATTTTTCCTTTCAACATTACATTAGTAGAAAGTTGTGATCGTCTGCACATTGTTTGTTGGCTAAATCATTTTCAAATAGAAACATTGTTATTTAATAAGACATCAATAGTTTATTGAATTGATTAACTCAAGCACACTCGTTTTGGGATACTTTTCAAATTTAGTCATTACATTTTTAATCCTTACTCTATTAAAACCCATTATTTACATACAGTGGTACTTATTAAGGTTTGTAAAATGACTATTTATTGAAAATTCTCAGGTCAAGTATACAATCAAATGAAAGTGTCTATGAAACAGAACTTTATTATTTGTCTTGTGTAATCTATGTCTTAAATTATAGTGCAACTCATTCCAAATCAATGTAATGAATTGATCTGTAAAAGTTTCTGGCAGGATGGCTTTCTTTGGATTTTTGTCTATTGAATGTGCACGGCAGTTAAATCATCTTTTTCTGTATAATTAAGTCTATGTTTTTGGCCTTTCACAGAGTTTAAACTGGTCTTAAAAGGCAAAAGTGTATGTTAAAGCAATATTATGCACACCCATTATTCTTAGTCTTATAAATATTGAAGCATAGGATTTTTTTTTTTTGCTTGTGAGAGAAATAGAAGAGAAAATAAATGTGAATTCCCTAGGCTTTAGTGTCCTTTTCTGAGGACATTTTATTTAAAGTATTTTAATTCTTGAAAAACTGGAACTTAATGCCCTCAAGTGCCTAAATTGTTTGAATAAACAGTGACTTTCATTATTTTTATATCTATGGTTATGTTTAATTTATAGCATATGACAGAAAGTAAAAAAAAATATGGTAATTTGAATTTTGAGACTTTTGAAAGCAATTGCAGTTGATACTTAAATGGAAATAGATGCTGTGAAAAATAAATTTAAGTAACATTCATTGAGCATAGCCTGTGCATCAGGCACTGTGCTATGTGCTTTTTGGTGTCTCCAAGATACCAACATGTATTTCATGATGCTAGGACATTTTATCACAATGATAAAGGAGAGGATTATTTTTAACAAAGGAAAATAAATTTGTAATTACTTAGTATGAAAGGTATAATTCTAAATAAGTAAAAAGTAATATTATATGACTAATTGCAGAGCCTGTAACTTTATTCTAAGTGGATTAGAACTCCTAAGTAAATCTGCTTTGGAACAGCTTCCTTTGGCTTCTTAAAATGGGTTTATAGAAATATGAGTATATTTAATACTTATATATCTTGAATATAGACTCAAAGGATGAAAAACTCCAGGTTATTTGAAGTTGGTACTTAACGTGAGTGTTAAGGCATCAAGTATTTGTCTGGTAAACTTTTATTGGATGTGTAGACATGGTACTTTTAACAGTGGTTATTCTCAATGCCCCCTTTCAGAGCATATTTAAGGTATTTAAAAGATGTATTCTTCATTAAAAATTCAGATAAGTTTCAATTTTCAGTGCTAATTGCTATGAAAGAATGAATACATGCCAACACTGATGTTGGTCATTTGTAATGTTATAGAATTGTCAGTGTTTATGAGACAAACTTGTGGGATAATATACAGCAGCATACAGATTATATTGTGAGACAGGTTTTTCTACCCTCTTTGGGATATTATATTTTGGAAGTATAGTTTAACTATAAGTTTAACTTTGGAAGAATATTTCTGGAGCTAAAGCTGTTATGTTCTTATGTATTTTCCATGTTTGCATACAAAACACAAAGACACTGTCATATAAGACATGACCTTGAGGAGTTACAGAACCATGAAAGTTCTGAATTTGTCTGACCCTGAAAATAATAACATTTTCAGGCAGACTGCTCAATTTCATTTATTTTTTAAAGGAAATGCTTGCTTGTGTGTCTACATGTAGGTATGTGCATGTGAGTCTAGGTGCCCTCAGAGACCAGAGAGGGTGTCAGAACCCCTGGAGCTGAGTTGGAGTTACAGGTAGTGATAAAAGGGCAAGAATGGGAACTGAAATCAGGTTCTTTTAACTCAAGTTTCTTTAGGCCCAATTTAGTTTTAAATTTTACTATTCTATCTATCTATCTATCTATCTATCTATCTATCTATCTATCTATCTTATCTATCTATCATCTATCTATCTATCATCTATCATCTATCTATCTATCTATCTATCTATCTATCTATCTATCTATCTATCATCTATCTATCTATCATCTATCTATTTAATCTATCTCTTATTTAATTTAGAGTGGGTCTCATGTAGACCAGGCTGACTTCTAATATGCTGTGTAGCTCAACCTGACCTTGAACTCCTCATCTTTACCTTCCAAGTGCTGTGACTGCAGACACTAGCACACCAAATAATAGTCTCATTTTAAAACCCAAATTATTACTTCATGCATATAAACACATACAGACAGACACACAGACAGACACAGTTCTGCAAGATTTCAAGCACTTTTCTGTTAGAGGTATGGATGTAATATAAATTAGGAATATGAGATTCAGAGAGGGCTCCTGTTGTAATTTTGCAATATGTAACATTAGCACAGAAAGAAAAAAAAACATAGACATGCTACACTTGTTATAAACATTTCCAACAGTAGTTTCTCTGATGTGATCAGCTTCATCAGTTGTTTTTTCTTTATCAGAAAGTCTATGTCCTTATCACTGTCAACAGCACGAACTCTGGAATTAGACTTGTGATGACAGATGGTTGTGAGCCAAAGTACATGATAGATATGTATGTAAAATACAATGACAGTATTTGCGATAATGAATATTTGTTAACAAAATAATCTTATGATTAAATTTCTGTTACCTTCACATGAAAGTGTAAGTAGTTGAAGCAAGGAAAGAAACTTTCATTATTGATACCAAATAGAATAGAAAGGTAATCATTTGTCATTAGATTTAAAATGATCCATGTATGGGTTAAAGGAGTTTAATGTTTCTGAGTTATGAGGCAGCATATAGCTAAGTTACAAAGTGAGTGTGTGTGTGTGTGTGTGTGTGTGTGTGTGTGTGTGTGTTTGTGCATGGGCACACAGGTGTAGCACTTAATGGAAATCCTCATTTCCACAATTCTTTTCCTCCACTGTTCTTTTTAGGATATAGGGCTGATGACAGACTTCATTTCTATGGCTTGCATAAACAGGCTCATAATGATTTTATCATTCTTGAATCAGGAAACAGTAACTATGATATCAATTGGTGGTTTTACTGTTGAATAATTTTGGCCTAGAGGCAGAATCTAAAGTTCCTGTTAGCTTGTTAGTATGTCAGAAACAATTGGAAAATATAAAGTGTTTCCTAGTTATTATCCTACTCCAACTCTACATATTTCTATTTTATCAACAGTGTGAAGAGGTATGAGCTTCAATTAATGTTTGGGATTACGAAGGCTTGGGATTATGAAGATTTAAAGGTGTAAAGTGTGTAAATGTCATTATTTTAATGAAAATTGAAATTTACAAGATGAGCTCTTTGACTAGTCTTGAATAACTTGTTCTTAATAAAAAAAATCTGAACATGGCCATTAGAGGGTGCAGGGGCATTGCAGAAACGAAGAAACTCTTCCCAGAGTAAAGAGTAGCTCAGAATGCATTGTCACCACCAAATGCTCAACATTTCAGAACACATTCAAACATTAAAGAGTATGTCCTTGAGCATGTGAGGGGTGTACACTCCTCTGAAGATAAACCTACTTTTATTACTTGATTTCTTCTGTCTGGGCAAATTGTTACCTTAGTGGGTTTTTAAGAGCTTAAATGCAGTAAATTTGCAAAGTAGTGTTAAAGGGGGTAGAAGATATTCAAACAACTTTGGCTTTCTTATGTTCTAAGTTACCATTTTAGAAAGATTTAGATCCTCACTCTTGCTCCTTATCTGTAAAAATGACACTTGATTGGGAACAGGAAATTGATTCTTAGGAAAAACTTGGAGAAATTTTCTGAATGGATGATCAAAATGCTGAAAAACATCATTGCTAAAAACAAAATTAAAATTTTCCATTTATTTTTTTAATTTTTGTTTTTAAAATTCTTGCCAGGTTTGTGGAACAGATATGTATACTTACTAATAGAATAATCAGACCTCTGTAAATGGAAAAGAAACAGTCTCATTCTAAACAAATTATAATAAATTCATAAATATAACTGGGTTGACAGAAGGAAAATGAAAACTTCTCCTAAATGAGCAGTAGTGTTTTATAAGTTCTCATTGTGTGGCTAGCCTTAATTGCTACATTAAGTGATGCTAACATTTTTTTCAGTGTAATAGATTTTGTTTATTTGTGCTGTGATAAAGAGATATATGTTTGAGCACTGCGCTTTTTATTAGTTACGAGTGGAAACATATAGAAATGATTGCTGAACAGAAAATTTTCAGGTCATACCTGAAGAAATATTTTAGACATAATCTTTATGGTGATTTTATGTTGGTTTTAAATAAAGTCTACGTTTGAGAGGACATAGGAGATAATCAGGCAGGGATGACATTTCTTGTTCTTGTTGGTTGTAACCAAAAGAAGTGATGCTACAAAGCCCATAGTGTGCCTTGTTTTTTCAGCTCTCAGGGTCCTCCAGCCACAGGAAGACTCTTAGGTCTTCATTCTTGTCTCATGACCATCATTCCTAAGAGCTGGGTGAAGTGAAAGTCAGACTACCTGGTGCTTCACATTCGCATAAATTTAGGAAGCAAATTCACTGAATTTGCTAAAAGAAATGGGTGTCTAACTATAGCAGATGGGTTCTAAGAAAAGCAGAGGCCCTGTTTTTACCCCTGAGCAGTTTCATTACAGAGAGGTAATAATGGAGAATTCGTGGGGTGGTAAGATACACCACAGAATTATACATGAATTCTAGAAATTATCACTGGGACTTGTGGTCATCCAGCCCCTCATCTGACCTTTACATTTATAGATGAAATAGAGGAAGATGGTTATCTTAGAGAATAAATTAACCCTTAATGAATTTTCAAAACTGTATTTTAGCCACAATTCGGAAGACCCAAAGTTTTCAGAATTAAAACAAAATATAATACTGAACAAACACAAACAACCGCCCAAAATACCGAAAACCTCAGCTGTGTAGCACAAGTTATGAATATTATACACATAAACAATTATATTCTGAAATGAAAAGGAAAAGTTACATCAACCCAGATTTCATGCGTAGGTATGCTGGAAGGACTGGGACAAATTCTCTGCAAGGCTAGAAGACACACATCTTCTAGGTCTAGCCAAACCACTTACATAAAGTTACTGTAACATTAAGTTACAGGCATTGATCAACCAATTATTAGCTATCATGTGCACAGAGATAGGTTTTCAGCTGACAGAATTTTTTCATATGCTATTTTCTGATCATTCTTTACCCTCCCACCGACTCCTCTCAGATCCTCTTCACCTCCCCACCCACCCAACTCCAAGGAATTTTTCTTTCTCTCTTTAGAAAACAATCAGGCAAACAAACAAACCAGAATAAAAACAAACAAGCAAACAAAAAACCCCACAAGAAACACACACACACACACACAATCCATAAAAATTTAACCCAGAATTCATTAAATACAAGCAAAGGCCAGTAAGACAAAAACAAATTCTCAAACAAAGCAATGTAGGAAAATAGGTCTTCAAAAATACCGTTAAGTTCATTTTGTGTTGGCCACCTGATGCTTAGGATGGGGTTTGCACTTAACTTAGTATACCCAGTGAGACGCCATTGGAGAAAACAGATATTTCTTTTTCAAATAGATGTCAACTGAAAATAACTTCTTGATGAGGGGATGGTAACTCATGGCCACTTCCCTCTGCCTGTGTTGGCCCATGGAATTTTAAGGAGGTGGCATTACTTCTTTTTAGGCTCTGTGTCCACTCAGAAGACAGTGATACCTTAGTGTTTATACTAAAACACTCTATCCACCCTGAGTAATTCAGGAAAGATCAAACTCAGGTATAATGGTGGTATGAAGATGCTTGTGTTTTCGAATTTCTATGAACTATTGCTTTGTGTGCCTCATCATGCTACTTTGGCATAATGTATAGCAAATAGTCAATTAATTTTGATCCTTAAATGCACAGCATTTATGTTGTTTTGACACCTAATATCAGAGTGGCAGGAAATCTCATTTTAAGAAGAGGAAAAAAAGCAATACTGGAAATAATGAGTGAATGTTTAAGAGGAATAGCGCTGTGTTTATACAGTAAATTTATCTCCCCCTCCCACCTAGGAGACACTGAGAACAGCCAAGTATTATTTAGTTCATTCACTAACCTTTCTTAAGAATTTCATGCTCTCCGACAAGCTTTGATTGATGGTCAGCTTCTTTAAAGGTGTCCAGGGACAGGAAATCTATAAGTTACCTGGTGACTCATCTTAGTGGGGAATAGCCCTCGTATATTTAGCCAAGAAACAATGAATAGAATTTCTGTTTGATGTGAAAGTGATTATTTATGATGAGCCTTCCCGAAAGAAAGGGGACAACTACATATTTCTTCTACTCCTTTATGGAGAAGGTGCATGATCTCTGGTGGACTTAACAGTTTAGGTGTTCTAACTGAAATAATTTTAATCTCATGCTTGCCAAACAATAAAGAAAAACAAGAACAGTTGCTAGTTAAGGTACAATTTGGGAGAATAAGAGGTTGGAAATATTTCTGAGTTTCTTCTATATAATGTAAAATCACAAACCAACAAAAATCCCTATAGTTCTTTGTTCTAATGTCCTGGCCACATCTATGTCTTCCCAACCCTCTGATATTGAACACATCCTTTGATATTCACAAGGTGTGGAATTGTGTTGGATATCAGCTCTTAAAAGGATGAGTCTGTATTGGCTTAAATTCTTGATGAAGCCCCAGAGTAGAGTGGTTAGGTGGTGGGTATAGGAATCCCATTCCAAGAAGAAACAGAGAATAGACTGGCCTTTATAGTATCCTAGCTGCCTTTTCTAAGCTTTCTGGCTTGTGGGGTTGATAAACCTGAACTGAGTAAAATCGACCCACTATAGTTTCTGGAGTTGTAACATATAGGATTTTTTTTTTTTAAATACAAGTTACCAGAGAAATTTACATGTCAATCTCGCTTTTCATCTGTAGGTATTAACAGTTGCCATCTCTCCTGAGTGCAGGGTAGGGAGGGCAGGTCTCTTGCTGCAGTGTCCAGTAAGGGGCAGGGCCATCTTTCCCAGAGCCTGGGAAGTACACATCTGGTTCAGTATGGCCCTCTGATTTCAGCGTGCTTGGTTCCTAAGGTCCTCTGAGGTGACAAGGGCCACAGACATCAACATAGACCCCAGCTACAGCAGGACCACAGACACAGACACGGCCTGGGCAGCAGCTTGGCTCCAGACAACATCCTGGCTCCTGGCTTCTAACTCCAGGTAGAAGCACAGGGCCACTCAGATCAGGCTATGGTGATGGCATGGCCCCCAGACACCAACAAAGCCATTGGTTGTGGCCACACCCCAGGCTTCCCTGTGATCTTTTATGGCAATGTGGAACTTAGAGTACAACAGAGACCTCATCTGTTATAGGACCAAGGACCCAGACATGGTCTTTGGCAGAACCTGGATCTGGATGTCACCATTGCCCCAGGTGGCTGTGCAGGCTACTTAGATCAGGATGGCCCTGGCGTCAGTGTGGCCTTCAGAAATGAACAATGGCTCCAGATCTCTGCATCTGCATAGACTTAGATGGTAACAGGAGCCTCAGACATCAACACAGACCATGGCTACAGCAGGACCACTGATGCGGACATGGCCCTCAGCTGTAGTTCTGGCCAAGTCATCATCATGGCTTTTGGTAGCAGTGCAGGCCATTCAGATGTGTGTGGCCCCAGCTACAGCATGGAATCAGGTGGCCGACCTGATCCCAGGCATTCACACAACCCTGTTATAGTTCCATGGATTTAGACTTGTCCTCAGCAGCAGTCTGGGTCGGGGCAACACCATGACACTTTGTATTGCAAGAGGTTATTAAGACATCTTTACAGAACTTACTAAGATATCCACTCAGAATTCTTAAGTCTCTTCGGTGATTTCCCAGTTACTGATTCAAACCTCAGAATTTCCCTGTATTCCAGAAGTAGCTCCCATTCTTTATCTGGCTCATCTTTCCAGTATGATCCAGATTTTTTTCTTTCCCCTCCATCCAAGTCTTTCTCCACCGCTGTGGTTAATTTTTAGTATTCCCTCTTCCACTTCTTTACCCCTTTTTTCCTGGTCCGTCTCTCTTCTGCAGGGTCTACTCGGACATCTTGTAAGTAGTGTTTGGATTTTCACATGATGGCATGCATGGAAGCTGACATTTACATGGCGAACTGATTTTCCACTCAGTCGAATCCCAGTTGAGAAAGTAACATAGCACATAGCCAAGGCTTTGTAAGTACTTGATGAGACAATGTTATTGGAAGAGTTGCTGCAAGTTGTTTTCACTAATCGTGTTTGTTTAGTCTTTGTAATGAGTTTGACATTTCCCATGTATCACATTTTTTTTCTTTCTGGCCTAAGTCTCAAAGGAGCCATGGGTGTCCAAGGCAGTCCTAGCCTGGGGGCCTCCACTTGCCATGACTAATCTTGAAATAAAAGTGTATTTCGTAACATTCATACTTTATTTATAAATGAAGATTTTGGATTCGTAAAGGTCTAAGAGACGGATTGTTTATTTATGTATTCATAGCACAGAGCATGAAATTTGTGTTCAATAAATGCTAAACGAATACCCTTCAATTATACTTCTCATGTTCTGTCTAAATTGACTTACTCAAGATTGTAGGTAACAGAATTTTTGCTGATTTTCCATGCTATTTATGTTATTTTCATGTAAAATGCATGTTTGTGTAGTATATATTGTGAGTAATGTAATTTAGTTATGCTCACAATATAAATTCCCAGAGATGTAGTATTTCCCACCCCCCTTTTTAAAAGAGTTTTTAATTTTACGTGTATGTGTGTGTGTGTGTGTGTGTGTGCGTGCATGAGTGTGTGTATATACTTATGTGTACAGGTACTGATGAAGATCAGAAATGCTTGTCATCCTCCTCAGAGCTGGAGTTGCAGGAGGTTTTTGAGTCATCATATGTGTGTTCTGGGGTCCTCTGATAGAGTGGTAAGACCTCTCAACTTACAATATTAATAAACACAAACAAAAACACAAGAGATTTGAATTGCTGAGCCAGCTCTTCATCCTCTTTTATTTTTGATATGAAACTATTTTAAGAATTTGAAGGCGGGTAAAGATTCTAATCCTACAATGATTAATGCCCATCTTGTCACATAGTCACATGTGAGTGCATTGACATTCTTCAAATAGTGCAAGGTAAAATGGTCAATTTATGTATAATTCTTTGGTAAATATATATACATATATATATATGTAGTTTTCTTAAATATTAACTAAATATATATGCAAAGCTCAAGGCTTTTATTTCCTTCTGTTTGAGGAAAACAAAAATAGTTAAAAAAGACAATGTTATTTTCGTAAAGAAGCAAAATTCACTTTTGGAAGAAAATTGATAAGCATTATTTTTCTCTTGTGTCAGGGTTTTTCAAACAGGGATTCGAGGTTTTAAGGCTGTCCAAGCACTTGAAAGTCTTAAAAAGTCACTCTCATTTGTGTCAGCAAAAGCAGGTTCAGTCTGCGCGGTTACTCATTTGCAGTTTTCCCTTCTCTTCCTCATTTTCACTATTGGAATGCCTTTAAACCACTCGCTCACTCTGAAGCTAAATTATTCCTTCCACAAACACGAGGTTTTCTTCTAATTGTAATATTTGTTACTAAGCTACGGAAGTTTAGAATAGTGCAGACCCAAGTGAGCCCATATATGACGACTTCATTTTTATTGAGTGTTGAGGAATACTAGTTTCAGGTGTGTGACTTTTGTTTACACTTCACTAGCTTCACTCTGTGAAGCTGTGTTACTGGGCCTGTCTAAGACACCTGATGGTTTTTATAAAGAAATGAATGGCCAGTAGTGAGTGAGGCAGGAGCAAGGGCAGGCAGGGCTAGCAGGTGGAGAGTATAAATAGGAGAACTTTGAGAAGAAGAGATCAAGGAGAGGAAAAGGACATCAGGGACCAGCCATCCAGTACTCAGCCAGCCATGGAGGAAGAAGGAAAGTAAGATATACAGAATTAAGACAGATAAAAGCCCAGAGGCAAAAGGTAGTTCGGTTAATTTAGGTTAAGAAAAGCACGCAAGAAAGAAGCCAAGCTAAAGCTAGGCATTCATAAGTAACAATAAGCCTCCATGTGTGCGATTTACTTGGGAGCTGGGTGGCAGGCCCCCCCACCAAAGCCAAAAGAGTATAATATCACATAATAATTGTACCTTTTACCAACAGGATGCCCAAAGGTTTCATAACATTCTGTGAATAGTGCACAGTTCACCCCACTTCCTCAACCATGGCTCACTCATTCAGCATGGTTCACCAAAGGAAATGCCCTAAGCCGCCTGTACTCCTGAAATTCACGACATTGCCAGCTCTGTGTACCATTATGACAAGCCTGAGGACAGGCAGGAGAATTCTTGGTTACTGTGGATTACAAAATTATTCTTCATTTCATTACTGCACCTATCCAAGAGAACAGTCCATAAAATAATCACATATTTATAGCTGCTTTCTCGTCTAGAAATCACCCTATACAAATAACACCTTGCTTTTTGCCTCTCTTTGCCCAAATCACCTTCAAAACATCTGAGAATATTAGCTTCTTCATTCCCGCCTGGGCTTGTGATACATAAGCTTGAACAGGAGAAAGCCACCGCTAACTCTGTACTCCATGTTTCTTCACTCTGCTCTTACCGCGTCATCAAAATTGAAAACTACTCGTGTCTCAAGTTTTCTTCTCACAATTCCCATTACCTCCTCTCACTAACACCTAGCCGTCTTTAAGGAAACTGGTAACTTTAATCTCTTGCCAATAGTGCATCCCCATTAAGGCTTTCTTCCATTTCCTAGTTTTTGCTAGATCATCCACATCTCCTTGTTTCCCAAAAAAGCCACATTCCTTCGGAGCACATCCCTTCTTGAGTGCCTAGCAAATTCTTCTGTAGTTATTGAGGTTTTGAGCCCCCAGATTGCCATGAGAGACTTCACTAGTAGATGAAACCACCACAGACTGCTGAGCACCTGCTAGGCCTCACAATTCCTGATCCTTTCTCTACCCATGTCAGTCCCTGGGCTGTGGTTTACCAATAGTTTCATTACCATCTATAAGTTAACCTAGAACTGTCAACTTGATTGGACTGGAATCACTTAAGGGATGCATCTCTAGATGGGTCTGGTGAGGGCTTTCCAGAATGGATTAACTGAGAAGATAAGACATTTTGCCAAAGTGGGTAGAACCTTTCAGTAGCAAGTCATGCATAAATAAGTCCAATGAAAAAAATCAGTGCTTCTTGCTTGTTTGACCTCATTTCTTGCTGACCAGTGCATCTACCCAATTATTATGTTTGCTGACATTCTTTACTGATACCATTCATGAGCTTCTCAGCCTTTCATGGTAAACTAATGGTCAAAAACTCCTAAGAAAGTTTCAGGCCTTTATTACCAGAGTGAAACTCCTGAGGCCTCCAGATTCTTGGACTACAGATACTAGATTATCGGCCTGTATATCATGGCAATCCTTGCTTGACCACTTAGGCCTGGTTACGTTACCCAAATGAACAAATTACTAATATATATATATATTCATAATCTGCATGTATATATGTGTATGCTATAATTTTGTTCCTCTAGAACCCCCTAATACATTGTCAAAATACTGAATTCAAAAATCCAGCTATTAGTGTTATTTTCCTGCTCAAAGAACAATTCATGGTATAAATAATGTCATAAATAAATCTTGCAGTTCAGGTCTAAGACACCCAAAATGGATCTCCTAAGCTAAAAACTAAGGTAAATCAGAGCTGAGCTGTTTTCCTTACAAGTGATGCGTTTTGCCAGCTTTCGAGACTTTCTTCTATGACCATCTGTTAGTTGTGGCTTGTGACCTCATTCCTTCTTCAAAATCAGCAGCACAGAATCTTTCTCTCCTTACAGCATCTTTCTCACTGGCCTTCTCTTGGCTCTCTGATCCTTGTGATCTCTTTTGAAAGAATTCAGACAAAATACATGGAATACAATATAGAAAGCAGACTATATTGAAAAGGAAAAAGAGGGATACTCTGAAGAGATAGGAGTGGGCACTGGTCAAAGAGTTCATTGCAGGGGAAAATAATCTCCCAGAAGGAGAGTGCACAATGGCTCGAGAGACCATTGTATAGGTATCACTCTAAGAGGTGAGAGTGAACAGTGGTCAAAAGACTCAAATTGCCAACTTTCATTTTTGGGTTGGTTTTGTAATACTTCTTCAAGTCTCTAGAACAGATAGCTTTGCAGAGGAGGCATTTTCCTGTCTGGATGACAGAGAGATCAGTTTGGATGAATCCTTAAGGAGAAAGACAGTGATGTATCTTTCTTCTTTACCCAAAAGTCTCCTGTGACAAAGTGACTTTACAGTCTTTGGGAAACAATGTCACACTAAATCTTTAGGACTGGAAACTGCAGTACTTTCTCCCTTCTTTTTCACGGCATTTGAAGTTCTAAAGTGGAGGACCTGATATGTATCTCTTTTTCTACCTATCATAGTTTTCCATGTAGAATTAGTGTTAACAGGGAGGTAGGGCTGAACGTGGATTATGAAGGACAGGTCTGCTTTCACTGATCTCCAAAGCTGGCAATTTCTAACTACCAAGTGACCTGCTGTGACCTACAGTTTATATTGTCACATTTGTGTTCTCTTTTTACTTCTGAGTTTTTCTTTTTTAAAAGAATCCTTGTGATTATACCATTTCACTCAGAAAAATCCAATGAAAACTCTCCCTGTCAAAATCCTATATTCAGTCACATCTACAAACTCCCTGTTTCCATGTGGGTGAGGTAACTTTTTCAAAGGTTCTGGGAAACAGGATGTAAATATCTGGGGTAGGTTATTACGCTGTCTCTCATTTGATTATCTGATATTTCCAGGCCCCTTATACAAACCCTATCTCTTCCTTTACTGTAACACTTATTCATTATATTAATGAAGTTGGCATCTCCCCATCCAGTTTATGTTTTATAGTTTGTTAGTATATCCACGTCCTGTACACTCTTCGACTGGGTCTCCTCCCATGCCCTCCTCTGCTCCTACCTTCTATAACTCTTAGACTCTCTGTATTCCCTTATCTTTCCTTCCAAATAGAGGGATTTTAATGACAGGCCTTTCCTATCTCTAGTCTCTCATTCACTCTGCACTACAGAGTGACTTTGTTTAATTATGAAACTCAGAGGAATTGGCTGAGTACTGGAGACATGACTCTTTTCCAGACCACTTTTTGCTATGCTTCTGTAAGAGGAGTCTGCTTTGTGGGATGTGTGCCATATTCTATCACTGAGAATAAATTACTTGGTGTGATTTCTCCAGCTCAGGCCTTTAGTGTTGAGAAATCATGTCCCCAGGCATCAGATATATTCACTAAATCAGAATTATCAATAATAATTGTGATATTTAGTTTCTTATTTATATTTTTCCTCAATGAAAACACAGCTCTGTGCATTGTTTCTTGAGTTTCTTAACCAAATTATGAACAATCTGACTAAAATTTCACTCCTGATTACTTTGTGTTTTTTATTCCACAATACTTATCCATATTGGAAACTAGTATATTAATTTGTTATTTTATTCTGTTAAATACAAGGTCCAAAAGTGCAGGAGGTTTGCCTCCATTTCTAATAGTAAAATAGTTTTTGGATCTTGCAAGAATCTCAATGTGTGTCACAAAATTGTTGAAGGAATAAATACAGAAACATTTTTAGCATTACATAAGGGTTCAATTTATTACAAATACATCAACTCTCTGTCATCCAGGGTAAAATTAATTGATAAAAAGTAAAAATAGACATGCATATTATGGTTTTAGCCTGAAAGCTGCCTCCACAGACTTTTATGTCTGAATACTTGGTTTTTAATTGGGTGCACTGTTTGCAGAGGGTATGGAACACTTGGGGACATGGGGCTTAGCTGACAAAAGTAAACTGCCAAAAGTGGAGGTTAGATCTACTTTCAATTTTGGCATGTGCTCTGTGCTTTCTGATCTGCCCAGATGTGGACAAATGTATAGCAAGTTGTTGCCACCATAGATGGAGTGTCCACAATGCTCCCCACCATCACTCTGTATCCCTGAAATAAACCTCTCCTTCCTCAAGGTGTTTTTGCCCAGGTACTTTTGCCTCAGCTATGGGAGAAATAACAATGTGTTAAAAGTTAAAACAAAATGAAGTGACCAAAAAGTATCTGAATACTAAAGTCTTTTTTTAACTGAAAGATTTATTGATATGCCATGTGTACATGTGTGGCCATGTATATGCCATGTTGCAATATGAAGGTTGGAGGGTCCTTGTATGGGTTCTGGGGATCAAACACAAGTTGCCAGGGTTAGTGTTAGGTACTTTTACCCATTAACCATCTTGCTAGTTTAGAGTAGATATTTTAATATTATTTATAATAACCAACATGTCAAATCTTCTGTTTTAAGTTGAGAACACTTACCCACATGTCAGTCAGAAGTCTCGTAATATGAATGTTGGCAAGAACTTTTTCTCTTCATACAAATACATAGCTGTATATATCTGCCAAATTGGGCAATTCACAGGCCTGTATATATCTAACCTGTATTTTCGGAAGTGAAGAACTTCAAAATCAGACAGCAGACCTGGATCATAGCTGTTGTTAACCCTTCATAGACAGTTTGTTTCTGATATCTGTTGGTTCATCTCTCAGTCTGTTGGTTCAGTTTCTCTAGACCACTATGCAGTATGCCTGCCCCATAGACTCAAGGGGGTAACATTAAATTGATGAGCAAATACAAACACCAGAACCTGACTTAATGATCTCCAAAATAAATACTGGCACAGGATGAAGGGGGAGGGGGTGGAGCTTGACTGTAGCTTCCACTATGCAACCATTTCAGCAGAAAATAGCCAAGACTGACGTGAAAGCAAAAAATTGCTTGGGTCCCAGTTCCTTCTAACTTTTTTATAAAGTTATTCTTTTAATTTTTTTCAATCTAGCAAACAAACAAACACAACAACAACAACAATAACAATAAAAACCCAAACTTGGACGGTTAGATCACAGAGACCACTCTGGTGAAGTGATCAACCGTGTCTTGGATTTTATGAAGTGCCTTCCCCAATCTGCTAAACCTCCTCCTCTAAATTCTATAAATGTAAGAGGGGCCCCTAGTGGGTCTCCTATCCCAACTTCTGCCACAGGGGTGGCCGGTGTTAATGTGGATGCAGCTCTAAATCAATTTCACTGTATCACTTTATCAATATGGGAAAGAATATTTATTATTTCCATCAGTGACAAGTTTGACAAAAGTTGTCAGTCCAGCCTGTTGTGATGTCGTCAAGGACTCTGCTCAAGCTCATTGGAATGAAGCCTCTGGGTTATCTGTAGTTGATTTTCATAGAAGAGCATGAGATTGCTGTTGCCAATGGCCAACATAAAAATAAGTTCTCCAAAAAGGAATTTTAAAAATTTAATTTCCCAAATGAAAATTCTTTGTATGTAAAATCTCTGGATTTAATAATCTTATTTCTATTAAGAATTTACAAAGGTTACCATAATTTATACTGGGAAGAAAGCCTTTAAAGTTTTCTAATTTTTGGTTTCCTTCCTAGAAGCATTTTAAAGGATGTCTTAATGTTGAATTTTAAGGAATATGGAATGATTAATCAATCATATATATATATATAAAACAATATTTCTTTGTCAATAACAAATATTAAAATGCTTTTAGTTTCTGACTTCAGATATTTTTGTTGCCATTTTTCTTGTATCATTGTATTTTAGTACTGCCATGAGTTATCTGCCAGTCTACCATTTAAATATCAGTTCACTTATAAAATATGAAAGAAAAATTTAATATATAGAATGAGTTTGCCTCTTATTTTATAGCTAATTTTATGTTTTAGGCATCACTATTAGGGTTGTAGTTGATTATTTCTTCATCAAATTCTTGCTTAAAATCTTGTATAGTCACATAGTAAATAGTATTGATAATAACAAATTATGACCATCATGACAAGTTATTTTTTGATTAATCCTTCCTGACCCAGAGTCTCTCTATGTTCCAGTTTACTTGAAATTGATACCTTAGATTAGGCTGTACTCAAACTTGTGTTAAACCTCCTGCCTTTCCGTCCTGAAGGCTGGGATATGAAGAGATCACTGCCAACCTGACTTCTTAATTTTATCTTTTAAACAGATCTTATAATGAATCCTTTCCAAGTTCTTACATCCAATTAATTTTTATGAGAAACCAAACTAATTTTGTATTTCTTTTGGCATAAATTTTCCCTAATAATAGCATTTTTAGTTGTCTATTGACTATCTCTCAATTAGCATATCAGTTTGCTTCTCTAGTGATCATTTATCAAAATTTCTCCAATGTAATTAAATTTGAAAAATTATTTTCACAGAATTGATTGTGGCAGAGCATTTGAGTGAAAAGTGCTGAAATTGTCATTCAGTCACAGAGGGTTGGCTTTGCTGAGATGAATTTAATGTAGAACTGAAAAATAGAGTCAAATTCTCACAACCTCATTGAAACAGTGGATCCCGCTGTGCTTAAAGGCAGAGGTTCCAAATTGGCTTTCCGGGGAAGGGAACTGAGTGGCACAGATTATCACGCAGGAAATATGTTAGGGAGTGCTTTCAGGGTCAACATCTGGGACGCCAAGTGAGGGGAGCTGACTTGCCAGCCAGCAAATCTCTCCCAGTGAATGGAATGCTCAACACTTTCCCCAGTACTAAGGAGCAAAGGAAACTGAATTATAATTACACATTCATGATTTAAAAAAAATCATAAAATGAAAAGAGTAGGTGGTTGAGTTTAGCAGTAAATTCATAGCTAGTGGAAAAATCTTTGGAAAAATGCACGTAAAGGGCTTCTTCCTGGTGACTGTTCAGGCCTCTGTGATTTGGGGTTTCTCTTCCATGGAATGTGTGAGAGACAATCACAGGGCTAGTTCTAGGCTCCTCCCCCTACTCAAAATTTCCAGGTCTTGTTTTCACCACTACTTTGCCATAAAGTTTGTTTTCCCTTCGCTTTCTGGTTCTGATGGCAGATCCTCACCAGCCCCTCATTTGTGATCTATAGCTTCCACCTAACTCTTCTTGGTTCTGACTATTAAAATAAAACAAATATTTTCTCACTAATATGAATGGAAATATGCATAGTTTTACTGAATAGAAAGCAGCAGTCTATAGAAGAGTCTCTAAAATAGGGCTTGTCTTGTAGTACATAAGACATGAGCCTGCTCTCTCACCTTCCTTGGACTGTGTGGAATATGCAGGCAATTCCAATGGCTGCAGAGTGATTTGAAGAAGAATATGAACTATTGTAACAGTCTGCTGAGGTGATTACACAGGAAGTTTGTACGCTGCAATACAGAATAAGCCTTAACAAATTCTCTGTATATGCTTCCTCTTCATGAACTCTCCCATACATTTTATTTAGTTTACTAAGTGTTTATTCAGCTGTAGACCCTACCACAGGAAGCGAGAGAAATAAATCAGAGAAAAAAAAAACTTACCTGAATAATTAGAATTCACTAAAGCAAATGGAGAGAAAAGACCTTGGTGGACTAGCATTTGGGCTGAAAACTGGCAGTGTAGCAGTGGGCTGTATGAAGAAGGGTCATGGGAAGAAAACAATAACATAGAAAATAGACAGGAGAGAAGGGAAAAGCTACAGGTCGGAGGCAAATCATATTCAACACTGCAGAAGAAAGGAAGACATTTTCACGTTGAATGTAATCGCATAGGATTCCATTGCGGGCATTTAAGTAAGGTTACATTATAATCTGACCCATGATATACAATGACTGCTCTTGAATCGAGGGGACATAATGTGTCAATGACCAAAAAAAGTGGCAGAAAGGCAGGTTTGTTGGGGTAGAAATTGACAAGAGAGATGGTGCTGGCTCGGGTTTGTGGGCTACCAGGAAGCATGATGAGAAGCAGTAGAACTGACATCAGCTTTGAAGGTATGAGCACAGACGAATGACCCAGGCGATGTTAGGGAAGTGGCTGTGAGGAAAACGAAACACCAAAGATGATAGGATGGTTGCTCTCCTACTTCTGGCTTTCTTCGAGTAATCTTCTCATTGGATATTTCTGCAACTTTATCTCCTCTGTGCCTCACCATATAGTACTGATAAAAAATCCCTTGTGTTGGCTACGGCAACACTCTCTGGGAAGCCAAGTCTGTAACTTATCAAGAGGAGGCCTCCAGAGATTCTGAGCTGAAGCATCCGCCCCGACAGTATCCTTATGTTTATCCGCCACCGTTCCCACAGTTATGTCTCCCTTTCAGTGTTCAAGCCGACTCTCTGGTCTCCCCTCAAGCCTCTCTCACCTCTACAAAGACAGTTTTCTTCTTCAAAGGTCGTCATTTTTCTTTAGTTTTCTCTATTGTCATCAATGGGATTAGCGACTTTGCTTTCATATCTTTGTACTCCTATTTTAGTATTGTAGTAGCTTTTTTTTCTTTTAGTATTTTAGTGGAGTACCTGACCTATTGCATTTTCATTGCTTTAAATTTTTTGTCTCTCTCAATATAGTCTCAGCTTTTCAAGAGTAAGGAAAATGTGTGTTTTAATTTTTGAATTTCTAACATAGAATATGCTACATTCTAAACTCTATTAAAATGTTTATTCAGTTATGTCAACTGTATGCATTTCTATTATATCTCCATTTATTTTACTTGATAACTACTTAAATAATAAAAATGTTAGACAAAATTATCTCACCGTAATTTCTTACAAAACAATTATTTTATGTGTTTAATGTTCATTTGAAGGGACCTTGAAAATATTGCATTGTGTATTTCCAAACTCCAATACCTTTGCTATACTGGAGCTAACAGATGGCTTAGGAAGTTAAATTTTATGTGTTTAGTGTAGAAAAACAGATTAATATTCATTGGCATCTAGCCTTTTTTTCTCCCCGCAAACCTACTAATATCAATTCCCGAGCGCTTCGGCTTCAAGCTACTTGCTGAAAACTTGTCAACAGCTCATTTAGAGCTCATTCACTCATGTGAACTTTTCTGAAAGATGGAATACCAAGCAACAGATAGGTTTCTCTAGAGAATCACCTAAAATAACCGGCATTGCCTAGATGCCGGTGCTGAAGGTGGTGCCGTTACAGGAGAAGCTGCGATGCTTAAATACAGATCCATGTCCTGAAAACTTCTTTCAATTAAAGAAGGTGCATTTCTTCCTTCTAAATTTGGAGGATAAAGCTTATTTGAAGAAAACAGACTAGAGAGACAGCTTGATAATTAGGGTTAGAAAATGAGAGGCAACTGCATGTGTCAAATGCTGGCAGGAAGGAGCAGAGAGATAAATGCACCTATCACATTTTTTTTTAAGGTGATGATTACACTAACTTTAAGGCTAACTGAGAGACAGTATTTGTTGGTAAATGTATTCTAAAAGCCATAAATCTTTAGCAGGGTCAAATAAACATTTTTCTGTGTTAATGACTGAGGAGAAATAGAAATGATTATTTCTTTGATGAAGAAGTCAAATGACTATTTAATGTATTTAATGCCTGGCTCTGCCATTAAGAGCCAGATTCTTAACAAAAACATTGGGAGATTGGTGCTACATTTACTAGCATCTAAAGAAGTGTGTAAATTGGAATAAGTCTCTGATTGTCTTTGAGTCTCAAGTATCTTACTGCTAATACACTTTGGAAAACACCTAGTATTAGGCCATCTTAAAACTTCTCTCTCTACAGAACTTCTACTCCATCCTTATTTCTCTGCCTCCTTTCTTCCCCCAGAACACAAAGAGAATTATCTGCGCCTCCAGTCTCCAGTTCCTTTCTCTATGTACCTCTTATAGCCACTTTTCTCAGGCTATTGCCACTCCACATCCCCGACATCCTTGCTTTTATCAAGGTCAACAAAGACCCTCAGGCACTAAATCCAATTCTCAGTCCTCTTCCTCCTCCTTGACCCATTAGCAGCATTTCACACAGCCGACAATTTCCTGTTTCCTGAGAGCTCCTTCCTCACTCAGGTCCCTGGATACCACACTTTCCTGAATTCTTTTCGGCAGCACTCAGAGTCATTTGTCCCTTCATTTTCATTTGATTTATCTGTATTTATCATAACCTGTTATTCCTACTTTGGTCTGAAACTCAGACCTTGGAATCTGTCTGTGCCTCCTGCCTTTTTGATATGTTCTTCTCCCTAGATTAAATATTATCCAGTGTTGGCAACTGTCAAATTGCCATCTTCGATCCAGAATATTTCTATAATTTCAGAATTTCATATCTGATCATTTGAGCAGTTAGATATCTGATAGTTATTTCAAAAATGGAGTACTACTATTAGCTTCCATTCATATTTGGTTTACTTAAAGTCTGCCCTACATGGAGTAATACTGACTCCAACTTCCTGTTTCCTTAGGACCAACCTTTGGCAACTGATATGATCACCATCTTTACATATAAACTTTCAGAAAAAAGCATACTGACCCCCTGTAGCACAGTTAATAAAAACCCAGAGACAGATATCGGGGTTCAACCATTTCAAACCCCTTTTCAAATACATCCAGAATTGTGTCACTTCTCAGGCGCTCTTCTGCTACAATGTAGAGAATATGCCAATCTCCCTGAATGGGGCTGCTAGCGTTGTTTCCTGACTGTTTTCCCTTGTACGTACCTCCTCTCTCTAATATATTTTCACTTTGAGAAGCTAGCAAGTTGACTATATTCAAAGCAAAACAGTAGTGTAGATTAAAACAGAGATACATGTCAAGATGGAGAGTGGGAACATTCAAGGACCTTGAGAATATTTTCAAATATCAACTTCAAGTATCTTGTGAAATTCAGTGAACATGGAGTTGTTGAACTGTTGCCTTGATATTCTAGCGTATTTGGTACAGAAAGCTATTCTGCATGCTATTAAGAGAAACAGAAACACCAACCCAGCCACAAAAGATTTATCTCCAATGGTATTTATTTGCAAAATATAGTAGGGCAATGGTAGCACAAAGCTTGTTGGAGTAAAATATCACTAACAGATTTGACTCAAGGACCACTCCATGAGTTGGAAGTCATACTGAACACTGCTTGGGTGACCAAGAACATGAGACAAGATAGACCAAGGACCTAGGGTAAAATCAAATAATGCTGGTTAAAATAAAAGGCAAAATGTTGTAGATAATAATAAAGTGGTCCTACACTAGCTCAGAATGGAGTATAATAAAAGTTTCTTTATTTAACTGTAGGATCACAGATCAGCAGTCCTCTGCATTAGTGGAAAACAGGAACCGAATCCAGCAGCCAAGGGGATGTGTATGTTTTTACATCTGTATATATAGTACATTTGACTACGCCCATATCTTAAAGGCTATTAGCTGAAGGAGGTCACACAGAAGCAAAATATAGTGATAAAATGACTTCTAATGACACTCTGCTGTACTCAGATCAGTTCATTGTTCAGCCAGCATCAGAGAAGTTTCTTCCTACAGAAGTTGAGAACAAATATAGAGGCTCATAGCCAGACATTATACAGAGAGTGAGAGACCTTTGAAAACGCATTCCTAAATGGATTGTCTCCATCATATACCTCCCCTCAGAGCTCAGGGAGCCCCAGAGAAGAAGAAGTAGAAGGAATATAAGAACCAGAGGGCATGGAGAACACGAGGAGAACAAGGTCCTCTAAATCAAATGATCAAAGTTCATATGAACTTACAGAGACTGAAGCAGCATGCACAGGGCTTGGAGGGGCCTGTGCCAGGTCCTCTACTGCACTTATATGTTGATTTCCAGTGTCGTGTTTTTGTGGGATTCTTGAGTGTACAAATGAGTGATTCTCTGATTTTTGTGCCTTCTCTTGGACTTCTTTCCTTCTATTGGTTTGTCTTATCCACTGTTGATTTCATAGTTTTATCTTTTTATATTTTATCTGTTATGTTTAAAACTTAATGAATGAATGAATGGATGAAAGCATGAATGAATGAAAGCATAGCGACTAGGGTAAAGGTTACCAAAAGAACTGTCATTTATACCTGATATAAGAAGGAAAATCAGTTTTCTCCAATAAAGCAACAATGACTATATCAACTCCTCCAGTGTAGGCCTCATGTTCAGAAGTAGTTGATCAAGGTATAATGGACTCAAAAAAGAAAAACAAAAAAGGATCTGTGCAAATGTAACTCAGGTTATATGATCCTTCAACTTGTTTGAGATCCCCTGGTCTCCTAGGAATCACAGAAAGTCTTTTCAATGGTTTACATAGATCTACTGTGCTTGTGATTTTCAAAATACTCTCCTCAATATCTCTGGATAGCCCACACTTGCTATGTTTATATTGAGTCTACTAGGTAAGCCCTACACTATGGCTTTGAATTGTTTGAATTGTTCTCTCAAGAACTATTCATTTACCAGATAGAGTTTTGGTTCTATCTTATACTTCTCTTCAGACTTCACTTCTTGTCTTTGATTCAGTTCTGGCATATATGGAATTCATATGCACTACATTGTTAGGCTATACTGTCCAGGCACTAGAGTATAAGCACTCCTGGCTGACCTCAAACACTTGGATTCAAATGATTCTCCTGGCTTCAGCTACTAATTGTTGGGGCTGTAGACACATGCCGTGGTTTCAGTCAAGCATTTCTATTATTTAATAAAGCCGACAGTTAGAAAACTATCAGGATTATGCATGTGTTTATTCTGTATAGAGATAAATATTTGCATCAAGAAAGAACTCAGTGCCCCCACAGCCTCTACATAAGGAATTTAGTGCCTCGATGTGTGGGCCCTTACTGGTAGAAAGATGGTGGTCAAAACTATGCACTCACCTTTGCTCTATTAAAGCTATAACCCCCCAACCCCAAGTGGTGGCCTGAAAATTGGTGTTCAGATGGCTGAGCCTGAAGTTAGAGACCCACTGTCAAGTTCACCCACATTTCTCCATACTTCTTTTTCTTGTCTATGGGTAGGATAAGAGTGCTTTCTGGGCTATTCAGAGGTTATATGCTTTTGATCCGATGTTGAAATCAATCACACACAAGTATTTTCAAGAGACCACTCTATTTACCACCGTAGTTAGTGCCATATGGCTCATGCAGTGTGGCAGGCTCGTATTCTGAAATTTTTCTCTTCCTTGCCCCTTTAAAATTAGTTTTTTTCTTCATTATATTATTTAGTATAACCACCACATTAGTCACAAAACACATGTGAGGTAAGGGGAAGGGAGTAGCTCAAGCTTAATGAACAGCCTCTATGTAGAAAACTTCAGTCAGCATTAGAAAGATGCTCAGACTCACTCGTGGTTCTCCCAGCACACGAGGTGAGCTCCCTTGAACTGCCCATTGGAGAAAACAGAGCTGTTGCGGCTGAAGCACAATTGGGCAAAGTATTAGAGCTGTTCAGAGCTTTCCAAAGACTAGAGCCCATAAGAAGACTGAATCGGGGTTGTGGAAGCTGAAGACAGCTAAATGGCTCTAAGAGAAAAGAAAATTGCAACCAAACACAAACGAGCGATAAAAAGAGAGAGGAAAGTTTCTATTCTGAAGTTAAGACAAAGAGTTTTGTGGTTTCCAGAAGCTGCAAGAACTGCTCTTTGCTTCTTGAACAAGGATGGATACTTATCCAGCAGGGGGAGCAAAGACACACAGCCTGGGGTCGCATCTGTCTGGCTGTCTTTCTTGAGGAATAAACTTGGCTGCAATGTGTCCAGGCCCATGTGTTTGCCCAGTGGCTAAGGCTGCTTTCATGCTGTAGTGACCGAGTTGAGGAACCCAGACAGAGACAGAATGGCTCCTGCAACACCGGAAACATTTGCTATAATGTTCTTTAAGCAGTGTTTGCTGGCTCCTGCACTGTGGCGTTGCCTTGATCACATACAACTTAGGCTGTTTTATCTCCATCTGATATTCAAAAAACACATCTCTGCATCTTCCGACTCTTCATCTTTGTACAATAATTGAAGAGCTGTGCATTAAGTTAATTCTTGAGTAGATACCTGGTGTTTAAAGTCATTATAAAAATATCAAATTTTACTGTGACTTCTACTTGTACATCCTTTACCTCACGGAAGTAAAAACAACATTGCTTTCCTCACTCCATGGATTAAATAGTGATTTTAATATGGGTTCTGGAAGTGTGACTTTTCTATTTAGCATCATCTGCTATATACCTCTCTTTTTCTGAACAAGCAATTGTTTCTTTGTCACTGAAAACACAGTTACAGGTTCACCCTCCCTTACAACAGTTCAAAATAATCCCAAGGAAAGATGCTGTCCCAGTTTTGCCTGTGAAGTTGCTGTGACTACCAAAGAGGAGGCAATTTTCAACAAAGATGTTTGTGACAAGGACCGTTTGCCTAGTTCCTACTGGTCATTTTCAGTTCCAAGAGGGTTCTGACCAAGAGGTGGAGATAATTTGGTTATTTGTGCTCAAAATCTCTTGCCAAATTACTATCTTCGTACATTTTTGTTACCGCACATTTATTTGGCTCAGGCAGCAAGGCTACCAGAATAATTTATGATCTAAATGTGGCTTGTAATAGCCGAATTACTTCTGGTGCTTAGAAATTAATCAGAAATCACTGTCTAAAGTATAATGATTTACTGTTGTCTTTGAACCATGGTGTGGAACCGAGATTATTAATTAAGAATTATGTCAGAAGGTTGAAGAGAATCTGGTACAATTGCCTGTTGCTACAGAAGGACCAGATATCAGAATTGAAGATAATGTGACTTCTTGTTTCAGATCAGTTTGTGAATGCCATCACTTGAAGGCTTAGGGCCCAAATCATATCAACAGCAGACATTACCGACCAGCCCCTAGTTTATGATGAATTTTTGCACATTTAGAGGAAGTATGTACTCATTTAGATGCAATGATATGGATTTAAAACTGAAGTGAGACTTAAAGAGGATTATACCACCGGAAAGTGACTTAATTTTTATTTTTTTGATTTTACTGTTAATATTATGCAATAAATATATCATTTCTCCCTACTCTTACTGCCACTCAAACCCTTGCATATGCCCCTTCCTGCTCTCTTTGTTGTTGTTAAATGCATAGATATATCTATATTTCTAGATAACCTACTCAGTTTGTATGATGATGTTCATATATATGGTTTTAGACTTGACCCCGAGGTATTGGATAATGTGTGTGCTCTTTCTGGGAGGAAATCTATTCTCCCTCTCTCAGCAATCCTCAGTTTCCTGTAGGTCTTCCTGTAGGCTGATGCCTCTCTGTCCTCCCCACCCATTAGCGTGTCTATTGGTGTTGTCCTTGTTTAGCCCATGTTAGTCATGCTAGGGAGACTTTAAGGACTCAGCTTCTGACATTCCTAGGAGACACGAAAACCATGCATCACGTAAGAGTTAATGGCCTTTCTCAGTAGACAGAGTAATTATGATCTTTGACTTGTCATGTGAGACCACACATTTCTTATTTCTAAGTATGAAATTTACTCTAAAACTCATTTGATAAATTGTAATTCCTTATTTATACATATAAAATGGATAAATCCTACACAAGTGTTTTAAAATTATTTTCTCAGAAAAGTTTTCATATATTTCAAGCCATTGACATTATTTGTAGTTATTTGAATCCTATTCTTTAGGAATTTTAAAGATTAAAATTTTTTGTCTTATTGGAATGAACACTATGTCTAATGTGACTTCTGATTTATTCATAAATGGGTGGGGTTATTTAAATATTACAATGAGATATTTCCTCTGATTTGTGATGGCATGGTACATGAGTACATTAAGATACTTTTCAAAAGTATTTTTTATTTTTGAAATTAATATAATTACATCATTTCTTCCCTTCCCTTTCCTCACTCCAGCTTCTTCCCTGTTGCCATCTCCTTTCTCTTATTTAAATTCTTGACTTGTTTTCTTTAATTTCTTTAACACACACACACACACACAAACATACAAACATACCCTGCTTGGTTTGTGTAATATTAGTTGACCTTCTGATATTTGATGACAAATTGGTGTTCTTCCCTGGAGAACACAATTTCTCCTGCTTTCAGCATTCCTCAGCTCCCTATGGTTTTTGTGTAGCGTTGAGAACACCTGAACATTCTCCACTCTCCATTAGCAGGTTTATTGGAGTTGTCCTTATTCAGGTCATGTTTAGGCAAGTATGTTAGTGAGACTTTGTGAGGGTTGCTGCTCTAACATTTCTAGGAGACACAATCTCGCAACAAACTCCCTGTTTCTCTGACTTTTACAAGCTTTCTATTCCCTCTTCTGTGGCAGTACCTGAGCCTTAGGTGCAGGAGTTTTGTTGTAGATGAATCCGACACTGAGATTTCCAACTTTTCAAAATTATGTCTACATCTCCTATTGGGAATGTTTCACTTTAATTAGAAAATTCTGGTCCCAGCTGGCCTCAATGCACTGATTCAGTGATCCATATACTTTGTATGATTTAAATTTTGTCCTATTTTGAAGCTAGTATTCTCAGTGAGTAGATAGATAGGCAGTCATCAGGAAGGCTAGCCACTAAACATGGCTGACTCAGTGCAACTTAAATAGCATATTTCCTTCAAACCCAGGCAGCAATATTAAGAAGAAATGTCCTTATCTGATCCTATGAGCTAAGAAATCATTTTCCCCCTAATAAGGAAGTATTTGGGAAAAGAAATGAAGCCACAGAGAATAACTTTGGCTTTATTTAAGTAAGACGAACCTCCTGCTACAGAGAAGGGATATTTCAATCTGCTGAAGAGGTAAATGAGAAGCAATGTTTCACTGTCAAGAGGTATCTTGCACGTTTGATGGGAAATTACTGAGGAGAAACAGTCACAGTTCAGTGTCTCAAACCTGTTAGGGAGTGAGAGCAGTTTCTCTCCATGGAATTGTTACTGTGAAAAAACTGGTGAGCTTTTAACACTGGGGTGCTTGATTTCAAGTCCAGGTTTATATTGGGTCTTCAACAAGGTGTGGAGCTGTAATAGGATGTGGTGGTTGGAGGCAGCATAGTTTATAAATTGGATCCTTAAAAGCCCATGACTTTCTGCTGAGAAATCTTTGCTCTGATTTTTCTCAGGTAGGAAATAAATGGGGGTTAAATATTCTGAGTTGTTAAATATCAAACAGTTGCTACTATATAGATATATTTCTTGAACATCTTTCCTATGGCTTATTCTAGCTGATTTAAGTTGGTGAAAATAAAATGAAACAGTCGATGGCTCTATGGATGCTCATAAATTTGGAATGTTAAAACAATCCATAATGATCTCAACATGCAGTTTTTTTTTCATATTGCTTTTTAGAAACGAGATTAAAGTTAATACTAATTCCTCATTACCCTTTGCCCTCATGGCTTGTGACAGACAAAGAAGCTGGTTCTCCCCCTTATCAGCTGCAGGACTCAGAAAAGCTAGCCCTGCTCCTTGCTTGGCCAGCACAGTAGAGCTGACCCTGTTGGCAGAGGCGAGTGAGATAGCCCGGATGTTGTGAGCATTGGAGAGCTATCCCCACTATTTATCTGTCACCTGGAGGCATGTGTCCGGAAGAGATGTACTCCCCTCCCCTCACCCTTTACCCATCAATGCCTGAGTCAGGTGGAAGAACTGGCGCTGAGGTCATAAGACTGGGGGAGCTGTCTCTGCCCCTCATAAGCTACAACACTCAGGAAAGTGGCCCCTACACCTCACCTGGGCAACATAGTAGAGTTAGCAGGCCCTGAAGGTGTAGGTGTGGGAAAACAGACCTTGAGGACCTAAAAGCAGAACAGGCCCTGCCCCTTGCTCATTGATGCAAGAGGTGAACAAGCCAGGGTAGTGCTGAAGAGCTCACCCTGGTGGTGAAGACAGGAAAGAGCTGATGGACTGACCAATACTGCAAGTACCTAGGCCACTAGGAGGGTTTTGTGTTCACCCTGAATCTACCCCATCTGTGATCTGCTGCATGTAAAAATGTATGGATAAATGGGTTTATGCATGACTCAATGTGTCACATTGCAGATTCCATGATGAGATTTTCTCTTTCTTCCCTCCTCTTTTTTTTTTTTTTTTTTTTTTTTTTTTTTTTTTTTGTAGGGAAGAGGGAGGGAGATGGTTAGGGTTGGGAGGCAGGATATGAAAGGCACAAAGAATAAATAAAAAGAAAACTAAAAAAATATTAATTCCAATAAAGCTTCAAACTCCTGGGAACTTCTTTTTGGGGGGTAAGACTTCTTACAAACACCAATGTATTTGGTTTAATGTCAGCGAGATAGTAATTGCCATACAAGAAACAGTTCTCACTCATACAACAGTTTGTTCCTGTGTGAAACCTTGTTTCACAGTCTGTGATATTTCTTTTCTTACATAAAACCCCTAATTCTAAGACAACCATTTGAATAATCACCTTCCATTTATTTATGCAAAATTTTAATATAGTTTTCAAAAAAATGTAATAATTTATTTCCTTTCTCTGGAGATTGAATTTTTATGATATTCACAAGTGAGATGAGTTGCATTTGGCATTTTGCAGACAATATTTGAATATATTTAATTTTTAAACTTTATTTCTAAGTTATATGTCAGTGACATATAATTAGGGATTAGACGTTAGGATTAGTATGTACAATACCTAATATCAGGACTACTGAGAACTCAAGAACAATGGCAATGGGTTTTTGATCATACTGCACGTATTGGCTTTGTGAGAGCCTAGGCAGTTTGGATGCTCACCTTACTAGACCTGGATGGAGGTGGGTGGTCCTCGGACTTCCCACAGGGCAGGGAACCCTGATTGCTCTTTGGGTTGATGAGGAGGGGGACTTGATCGGGGGAGGGGGAGGGAAATAGGAGGCAGTGGCGGGGAGGAGGCAGAAATGTTTAATAAATAAATAAATTTAATAAAAAAAATACCTAATATCAAATATGCACCAAAGTATGCAGCAGTGTCCTAAGCTTTTGATACCCTACACATAGGTGTAGAACAGCCTCTCCAATGCCGGTTTCATGTTGTTTTTGTAGCAAACTCGTAAGTGAAAGTTCCTGCTTTTCTAAGAAGTAATGTTGAATTACTTGGACCAGTTGAGAAGGGAATGCCATTACACTGTGGATGGTGTTACTGACAGAATTACTGTCAAGATCCCAGTTAAAACTATCCTTTTGTGTGGACAAGGATTTCTTGTACTTCAGCTTTTTAATCCAGCAGAGAAATGATCATTGGTGGAACACACACACACACACGCACACACACACACAGAGATGTATAACCTTTTAACAATGCTCATGTTATAATATCCATGTTAATATTTAGTGTCTCCTATCTTCATTTTACATACTCTATAGATTAAAAACATAATAAAAATGGTTGAAACTTGTGGATCAGTGATAGCAGGTAATATAAAAAGAATTGATGTTAATATGAGCATAAATTCCTGAAAGAAAATAAGGCATGAGGAAATGCAAAAGCTAAAAATGTATTTTGCTGTTATTCCAACAACTCACGAAGAAGACCTTAAAGAGATTCCTGGCTAAATATGAGGAGATACCTCAAGAGTTCTGGAAGACCACACATACAATATAAACTTCATTTTTTCTTTTCGAGATAGGGTTTATTTTCTTTTTTTAATTTTTATTTATTTTTTTATTGAAAAAATTTCTGCCTCCTTTCACCTCCCATTTCCCTCCTCCCTCCTCTCACTCTTCTCCTCCTTCCCCCACTCCATTCCCCCTCCCTCTCCAGTCTGAAGAGAGTCAGGATTCCTTGCCCTGTGGGAAGTCCAAGGTCCTCCCTGCTCCATCCAGGTTCAGGAAGGTGAGCATTCAAACAGGATAGGCTCCCACAAAGCCAGTACATGCAGTAGGATCATATTTTCTAACTTTACTGCAAGGTTAAAATAAAGTGTAAACAATTGATTACAATTATTTACATCTGGACTATTCATTGCAACAAACACTTTATTTTTAATTAAAATCACCATCTCTTAAAAGTAGTCAACAACTATCAATTAAAGAAGGGATGTGAAAATTTCCTAAAATTGCGTGGCAGTTTGGTGTTGGGATGCCTAGGATTGTACTTACTAGCTGTATGGAACTATGAGTTTTACCATTGCAGTAGGTGAAAGTTATTTTGTCTTCATGTTAATCTTTCTTATATAATTGCTGATGGATTTTGGGTCACCCGGCTTGGTCAGGGACAGGCCATCCAGCAGCTCATGAGTTTGTGTCTTTTACTTCAATTATGGATGATATGGTGGATTCTCGGGCAGTGTCTGAATTTAAGTGAAGAGCCCCCAGTGAAGTCCCAGTGAACTGTTAACTTCTAGATCACATGGAAGGTTAGGAGAACACTCTCATAGTAGGTAGGTTGTATGAAAAAGAAGCAAAAAGGGTGCAGTCAACATTCGGTACCGAATCTTATTTTATGTTGAGGCTGAGCCTCCTAGATTTCAACAATACAAATTTAATATATTCACACATATGTACAATGGATAATTAGGGAGGACAAAGCACTAAAGATAATATAAAACATCTTAAGTGAACTAGTAACACTTCCTTACAAGGTCACCTAGTTCTTGCTGTAGTTTGCACAGGGAAAGTATGAATTTTGTTTGCCCACAGTGCTTGATTGTTTCCCATAGACATTAGGCTGTGAGGAAAGCAAACAGTTTAATGATGTCATGGATAAACACAGATCACCTCCAAAGTTAGTATTGTGAAGCTCGAAGAATAATTCAGTTATGGGAAAACTGAGAACACGAATCTTCTTTCCAAGGGAAATGTGCGTGCATAAATATGAAGAGTGAAGCAAAAAAATTCGTGTCAGAATGAGTGCTGAAGTTCTGGGCAAAAGAAATTCAAAGACGACAGGCTGTTTTAGGGACCCTGTTGCTTGTGAGTAATGATAAAACTTTTGAAAGTAAAATTTAATATAATTGATAAATAAATCTACAGAGATGTGGTCATGGTCTACTATTGTTGCTGCTCTCATTTAAAAGTAGGAGCTACAAGAAAATAAGGACTTTGCAGAGTGGGAGAAACGGTAACCAACTTACCCAATATTAAATGGTCAGCCCTGACAGCGTACATGTGAGTAAAATCATACAAACTGAACGAGTTTTTATTTAGGATTTTATATATATGTGTGTATATATATATATATATATATACATGTAAAAATAAGGAGGTTTACATTGAAAAAAGGGGAAGGGGCTAATGTTGGAATTATATTATAATCTTAAAAATTAAAAATGAATAAAAATAAGCTGTAGAAATTATGTCATAAAGTGACTGCAGGAGGTGCATGAAGCAGAGACTCCGGACAAGTAGACTAGCATGCTCCAGGAAAAGCACAGAATACCTACGTGTGGTGGGAGAGGAGCACACAGGAAGACAGGAGAGACATGGCACTCCTGGGCTTTCATTTTCTGTTAATTAGAACTGGCAGGAAGGGGACTTTGGAAATTGTAGATAATTTAAAGCCATGCCTGTGCCTGTACTGCTCAGCTTCTTGGAGCATTTGAAACAATATTAGGAGGTGGGGGTCATGGTGTTAAGCCACACTGAGCCACAAGGAAAGAAAATAATATTTGCCTTGCCACTAAAATATTTCTACTTTAATAATTATGTTGAGGATAAAATGCTCTGCTACTATGTCTTCTCTAGTTCTTACTCATATTCCTTTTACAACCCTTGCATTTATATGCAACATCCTGTTATGGAAAGTCCTTCTGTATATGTGTTGTTTTTATTGGTTAATGAATAAAGCTGCATTGGCCTACGACAGGGCAGAAAAAGCAAGGTGGGTATTCCAAGCAGATAGAGGAGAAAGAAGGAAGAGTCAGGGAGGTCAATGGAGACAGACACCGGGAACTTTATGGGTAAACCACAAGCCTCATTGTAAAATGCAAAAATAATAGAAATGGGTTAACTTAAGATGTGATAGCTAGCTAGAAACATGCAGGAGCTAATTGGCCAGGCAGTGTTGTAATTAATATAGTTTCTGTGTGATTATCACAGGTCTGGGTAGCCAGGAATGAAAGACTGACCTCTGCCTACAACTGCCTTAACAGGATATTTATGACACTTCTATCTGAATCTTTGTCTCACTGTGTGTATGTTGTGTACATATATGTGCATGTCTGAGCATAGCATGCCACATACCGCAACATTCTTGAGATGGGAAGAGAACATCCTCGGTTTCCAGTGCTTGCTTCCAACCCTATTTGAGATAGACTGTCTCCTTTGTTATTAACTGCTGAGCATACCAGAATAGCCAACCCACAGGCTTCTGAAAATTATTCTGTTTCAAAGCCACTACCCATGTCAGTGTGAGCTCTGAGATTACAGAAGCAGTCTTCTACACCTGTGAGTTCTGAAGATTCCAATTCCATTTCCTATACTTGCACGACATGCACTTTATCCACTGAACCATCTCCTTATCCCCTCTTATAAGACATATCTTCTGGCACATGATATCAGTTTTTCATTTGAAATAGTCAAATAAAATATTTTCTAAAGGATGTATCATTAAGTAAGATGAGTGATTTACTGTAAATAAAAACTTAGGGTGGTGGTGAATCCCTTTATTCCCAGGACTCAGGAGGTAGAAGCAGGAGGATCTCTGTGAGTCCAGGACAGCCAGGACTACATAGATAGATACTGTTTCAAAAGTCCCAAAACTAAACAAAACCAAAATAAGAAATATCAAGCTGAACCAAAACCAACGACCTGGACTATTAAATACTTAAAAGTGTGATCTTCCAGGGATAAGCTACAAGTCATGACAGCAGTATGCAAATGGACTTTAGCCTATATTGATCCAGGGAGATGTTTCAAATACTCTTTTATTTACAAAAGATTCTGGGGAAGTTTCACCAATCATCTTGTGCTGAAAACTCTCCAGTGTACTCTCCTAGCATTAAGAATGCAGGTTCCTGGGAGGAGAATGTAAGCTTCGCCTTGTCCAACACTAGAGAAAACAATCAAAAAGTTAAAAGAGGAAGCTTGGATGAACTGTGTCGTTGTGAATACAAATGAGCCACTCTTGGAACGAAAGAGAGACTGAATACTTTTTTCACCACCAGACAGGCATACTTCCTGTTTGTGCAAATTAGCTTGCAGCAATAGAGCATGTTAATAAGAGAATACAGAAAGCAACAATTGCTCCATTGTCCTTTTCACAAATACTTTATTATGCTGGTTGGACATTCAAAAATAAAGTATGCATTCTTTAAATTTAGCAGGTAAAATACTAGAACTTCAGTCATAGACAGTTTCCCTGCTCTTCCATAAATCATACAATCAGCTTGTGTCAATATACTTTATTGGAAGGGAGCGATTCTTGAGAAGCTTGGGATGTACTTTAGTGAGCAGAGTTGATTCTTTTTACTCAGATTTTTATTTGGACTTGTCATAGCAGGTCAGCTTCATTCAGAAGATTAGTACTCAGCTAGTTACGACATGTTGGCAGCAGAGGTTCCAGCTTAGGTGGACAGTGCATAAAAAATGGATTGTTTTATGGAGTTTTGGCAGCCTCAGGTAACTCTCTGCTAAGGCGATCCAATGTATTGAGAAGCTTTGGCACAGCCAATTCATTTGCTGCATTGTTCTTTACTTATGTAGCAAGGGCATTAAAAACTACTCGAGTGTTATGTCAATGTAGGGATGGCTCTGTTGTGTATGCTGTAGAAAAAGACTGAGTTGAGAAAAGGGTAAGAATATAAGAAGATCAAATGATGTGTTTTGTCTCTCCTGGGACTTACTGGTTACAAATTGGTTCAAAGCAAATCTCAATAGGTTATAAAGTAGAATCTCAAACTTCTTTGTCCTTACTGGCTTGGGACTGAAGAGATTGCTTCTCTTTTTCTGCTTTGCATTTTCCTTTTTAAAAACCACCTTTCATCCATTTTTTTTTTCTTTAGCACAGTCAGTAGTAAACATCTGTCTTTTACTATAGGTTTTAAAGATTTAAGTCTTTGGAGAATTTCTTACACAGAGAAGCCTTTCAATCAATCCTGCCTGAAATAAATCTTGGGAAATGTGTCCTCTGCATCAGGAAAAGAGCAGCTGCTGACAACTTGCAGTGTCATTCCAGGTTTTACACTGCTACTCGGTGTCTGATGTCTTAATTTCTGTAGTTATAAAACAAGATAATAGGGTCACTGTTTGACTTGCTTTGAAAAGTGAATGAAGTCATGTATGTAGTAATGTAGAACAATGCCTAGAAGATATAGGAAGGGGCCAATTATTTTGATACTTAAATTTTGCGATAGTACTCTAAGGTCCCCTCTAAGGAATGCTCAAACCGGGTTATAGCGTACAGCAATAGGAGGAAAATCACTGCAATTCAGGACTCTTCATCATGTTTCTGCCGGAGTTCACATGCCTTCCCCTGGGTAGGAACATGTTCGCATATGCATGTTTGAATGCCAGAAGTCAACTTCAGGTGCCATTTCTCAAGAGTAATTTGCATTGTATTTGGAGACGCAGCTTCTCACTGAAATTGGAGCTGGCTGATTAGGCTGGATGGGCTGGTCAGCAAGCCTTAGGGCTACCCCATCTGCCTTCCCAGCCACAGACATTATAAATGCAAATTACCATGTCCACCTTTCCATGTATGTTCTGGGGAATGAATTCAGGTCCTCACACAAGCATGGCGAATACTTAGCTGATTCAACTTTCTTCCCAACTCCAGAATTATTTGTTTCCCATTTTCTTACAAAAGTTCAACCCTGAATATACTGAATATATGATAAACTGGTGAGATTATTAAACCAGGGATCAATAAAACTCAATAAAATGCCACACAAATTTACTCCACATGTCAGCTTCCCAGAGAGAGTTCAATTATTGTCTTCCTGAGTTCTGTGTCTATAATGCTTTCAGATGGATGATTAATAAATCAACCTGAGGTTTTTTTTTTTTTTTTTGAATTCTCTCCTTGACCCAGGTTACAGAGAAATTTGATATCAAAGTTTTGTGGGCAAGAAGGGTAACTGATCCACTGGGCTGATCTTCAACCTTGGATTATCTGGTTGGTGATTATGTATGCCTTTAATCCCTGCACTTGGGAGGCAGAGGCACTCAGATCTCTGTGAGTTCAAGCCAACTTGGTCTGCAGAAAAGTTCCAGGACAACCAAGACTACAGTGAGAAAACCCTGTTTTGAACAACATCCCCCCACCGAGAAAGAGAGAGAGAGGCCCGAGAGAGAGAGAGAGAGAGAGAGAGAGAGAGAGAGAGATAATACAATGGATTTTTCTAGAACATACCACATCACAGGGATAACTAAAGCCTTTCTTAGTTTTACTAGCTACCGCTGAATTTCTGTCATATCTGCAGTCAAGTTTTAATAGAATACATTACTGCTATGTCGAATTTCTTGCCTGCCACCATTCTTAACCCTCAATTTTCTCTTGCATTTCATTGAAACTTTTTTTGGCAAAGGATAAATCCAGCAACAGTGTTTCCACCACTGGAAAAATTTAGACAATGCTATCATACTGCCCTCTGTGAACTCTTTTAGTGTGTCATTATTATTTTATTTTTCTTTATCACTGATTAGTACCTGTTATTTATAAAAATATTTATTTATCTTCTACTTTATTTGTATTAATGGTTTGCTCACGTGTATATATGGACACTAGAAAATCGGTCCTGGAACTGTAGATAGTCGTGAGCCACCATGTGTGTCCTCGGAATCAAACCCCAGTTTTCTCCAAGAGCAGAGAGTGCTCTTAACTGCAGAGCTGTCTTTCCAGCTCTGAAAATGTTCTTTTGATTTGAGATGTTTCATTGTCTTTTGACCATTAATATTAATTTTTATATTCTTTAACACAGAGACTACTGTGTTCTCCTTTTATGATTACAAGTTCAACTGCCCACATTCTTCTCTAATGACAGAGCTTCCAGAAACATAATGTGGATCTCTGTTTTTCCTATGAGCCATAAGTTGGTTCTGTAGATAATAGCAGAGGAAGTCTATTACAACATAAACCATGTAGTTTTTCCATGTCATTATTATAATAGTCATTACTCAACACTAATATCTAATGATGTCTTTGTCTTCAGGTTAGGTAGTACAGTCTATACTACTAAGTTCTTCTGGCTTAGCTTTTTTTAATATTAATATTCTTTCAGTCATACCCATCTTTTGCTGTTTCTCAAATATCCTAAGCATACTTTTCTTTCACCTTAGAACCTTCATGTTTTTGGTTTCTTCTTCCAGTAAGCCTTTCCCAAGATAGTCCTATGAATTTGTGTTTCACATTTTTTTAATTTTTATTTTTATTTATTATTTTAATTTTTTAAATTTTTTTTTGGTTTTTCGAGACAGGGTTTCTCTGTGGCTTTGGAGCCTATCTTGGAACTAGCTCTGTAGACCAGGCTGGTCTCGAACTCACAGAGATCCGCCTGCCTCTGCCTCCAGAGTGCTGGGATTAAAGGCGTGTGCCACCATCGTTTTTATTGAAAAAATTTCCACCTCCTCCTTTGCCTTCCATTTCCCCCCCCCTCCCCCCACTCCTCTCCCCCTCCGTCTCCAGTCTGAAGAGCAGTCCGGATTCCCTGCCCTGTGGGAAGTCCAAGGTCTTCCCCCCTGCATCCAGGTCCAGGAAGGTGAGCATCCAAACAGGCTAGATGAAGAAAGTGTGGAATATATACATATTAGAGTACTACTCAGCGGTAAAAAACAATGACATTTTGAATTTTGCATGCAAATGGATGGAAACAGAAAATACTATCCTGAGTGAGGTAACACAGACCTAAAAAGATGAACATGGGATGTACTCACTCATAATTGGTTTCTAGCCATAAATAAAGGACATTGAGCCTATAATTTGTGATCCTAGAGAAGCTAAATAAGAAGGTGAAGCCAAAGAAAAATATATAGTCATCCTCCTGGATATGAACCTTCATCTGGCGATGGATGGAGATAGAGACAGAGACCCACATTGGAGCACCAGACTGAGCTCCCAAGGTCCAAATGAGGAGCAGAAGGAGGGAGAACATGAGCAAGGAAGTCAGGACCACGAGGGGTGCACCCACCCATTGAGACAGTGGGGCTGACCTATTGTGAGCTCACCAAGGCCAGCTGGACTGGGACTGAATAAGCATGGGATAAAACCAGGCTCTCTGAACATGGCGGACAATGAGGGCTGATGAGAAGCCAAGGACAATGGCACTGGGTTTTTATCCTACTGCATGAACTGGCTTTGTGTGTTTCACATTTTTAAGAAAATACTCAAAAATCACCTTAAGCATATATAGCTTCTTGACCAATCAACAACTCTTCCCCTTCATACTATTCTGAGGTTTCTTCATGCTGTTAAACTATTCATCACTGTTAAATATTTAGTTTTGACATCACTCCTAAGCTTATTGATAAATATTTCCATGTAACTATCCCACAACTCCTTGTGCATATATATCCCAAACTGAATCTTATTTTATGTGCAGGTAATACCTAATCCCTTGCAAGCTGAACAAAATCTCTGTCTTCATACATCTATGCAATTATTTATTTCACCCTCACACCTGTGCCTCTATTCTGCTAATTTCTACTCACTGTGAAAGATCAGATTTTCATTTCTTCCTGTAGCCTTTCATTAACAGGATCCTCACCCTCCATGTCGTTAATTGTTCTTCTCTGCTTCTTTAACACTTTGAGCTTGTCTTTAAATACTGCATGTATTGTACAATCGTAATATGATTCCTTTAATTATATCTCTCCCCTAATAAGCTGTAATTTCTTTAAGGGTAGAAATTGCATTCTACATATCTACTAATTGCCAGCCCTACAGTATTGCCACCATAAAAAGTGTGATTAGAATGGTTTTTAAATTGATCAATGTTCTGTGGAGATCGGTTGATAAGGGGTCTACTAGACAAAAGATGCAGAGAATAGAAATGGGAGGAGAAGGTTGTGTGACTTAGCCTGGTTTGTTGGCAAGATTAATAGAAGTTAAAAAACAGAAGGTTTGGTGACTGGAGGCAGGGGGTGGAGATGGGATAAAGTTGGCACACACTGTTAACTCTAGCTAAAGATTTCTTGGAGCAGAATATAGACAATGCCCGAATCTTTTAGCTGCTTCACAGCACAGTGAAGCAGAGAAGGTGGCTTGCCCAGCTCTAGTAGACCTACTGGGAATAGTAGCAGGACAAATTACGTAACAGCGACTTTCAGGAGACCGAGAAGCATATGTTTAATGGAGGTAAATAGAGAACAACATCATGTTTCAGAGAACCATATGAGTAAACAAGTCACAGAACAATTGTTAGTGTCTTTTCAATGTACAGATAATTGGATAATGGCTTTTTTTCAATGCTTGGCTGTTTTCTTATCCCCCTTTTGCTTAATGACAAAAAACAAACAAACAAAAAAACAAACAAACAAACAACAAAAAAAAACAAACAAAAAACCCCTGTGCTGATTTGAGGCTTAGAGTAGCTAATTCAGTGGTTGATGTTAGAGCTGGTAAATACAGAGTCACCATAAAAATCCACTCCTCTCTCCAAATATTTTTTGTTCGGTTTTTGGATGTTTTAGAAAGAAATTATTTCAAAGATATGTTTTCGAGGCCTGGCTTCATTCCACACCATCATCAATCAGACTATGTTGCTTGAATTCAAATTTCTGGTCTTAAAAATGAGGGTAATATTGCTTCTTTTTAGACCCCATGTGGACTTTAGACTCCAAGTGAAACTACAGATTGCTGTATAAAGATAATCATTAAAAGTAGAGCGTTGTTATGTTGGTACACATTAAATTGATTCCATTTAAACTTATTGTGTGTCTTAAAATGACAAACAATATTTAATTTATACAAGCTAATTATATCTTGTTATAGTCCTTCCAGAATAATAATATTCTTGATAAGTTGATTACAACTAAACTGGATAGTGCCTATATGACAGTGTCCCTTGGATATATGCTTAGACAATTACCTAGAAACATATGTTCTCATATTGCTGCTGTTGATTATGCTGCCCAGTGGACTCTGAGTATGAATCTTGGTATATTGATTTTTCTATCTGCAAAAGGTTGTTATGGAGCCAGCTTGGAAAGTGTGATTGTAGGAATTACTAATGTTTATTGTAGGAGGGGGAACGTCTTCTTTTATTTTTTGCCTTTGAAAAAAGCACTCATTTAGTGTGTGTGTGTGTGTGTGTGTGTGTGTGTGTGTGTTGGGGAAAGGGCACCTGTGACCCAGCTTATGCATGTAGATAAAAGGTCAACTTGTGAGAGCTGTTTCCTATTTCTCCCATGGATTTCAGGGATTGAGTTCAGGTTGCTAGGCTTGGGAAAAAGTAACTTTATCCGCTAAACCATTTTGCCAGCCCCAATAATGTCTTTATAATAAAATAATAAACACTTTATAATAAGATTTTTATGTGTTTGTGATATGTATACATAAATACACACATTTTTCTGTCTTCTCTATCTATCTATCTATCTATCTATCTATCTATCTATCTATCTATCTATCATAGATCTATCATCTATCTTTTATATGTCCATTATCTTTCTCTCTCTCTCTCTCTCTCTCTCTCTCTCTCTCTTTCTTTCTTTCTTTTTTTTTTTTTTTTTTTGGTTTTTCGAGACAGGGTTTCTCTGTGGTTTTTGGAGCCTGTCCTGGAACTAGCTCTTGTAGACCAGGCTGGTTTCG
>NW_026067962.1:3351669-3366282 GCF_014885135.2 Alexandromys fortis
CCTATAGGGTTCTTTAGTGGATCATCAGAAACAGTGGAAAATAAGGCCAGCCCTGATTTCATTATTGACTTCCAATCTCATGTATTACCCCTACAGAGATGATCATAAAGAGGTCTCTACATGCGTGCTCATTTGTGGTACTCTTTTCTAGTAGAAAATTGCACCTGAGATCACATTTTGGTTCTGTTTTCAGTAGAGTACTTAGTTTATGTTACTTGATACATCTTGTTAGTCTATTTTGCCTTAAAATGCTTTGTTAATCAAATGCTATCATGTGTGAAATTCTATGCATGTGAATCAGGTACTCTTTAATTCTCCAAATAACTCTGTTATTTAATGTACAGTGATCTAGGGCTCAAGATTCTGGATATGTCTGTGTTTTTACAAGGTCATGCCCGTCATCCAGGAACAACTGTGCATTTCCGGCCACATTTTCACTTTCACCTCATTCTTGATCTTACTTTATTCCAACAACAAATGCTGTGTTTAATCTGGTCACAGATACTGTAGTGAGAGAGGGATGCACACAAAATGTAGTGCATGGATGACTGAAATCACTGTGGGTAGGAAGAATGTGATGTTATTGAAAAGATTTTGTGTGAGTGTGTGTGTGTGCACATGCGCTAATTATACAAAATGATAAATTTCATTTTGACTTCTTTTTACATGTATAGTGTGTATTTTAATTGTGTTCATTCCCTCTAACACTTTCTCTTATCCACCTGGTCATCCTTTTTTTTTTCTTGCTCATATAGTTCTCTACCTATTTTTATGTTTTTGAAAATAATCTAGCTTATTTGTACGGGAGAAAATATGTGAGATTGTCTCTCTGAGTTTTGATTACTTTTCTCTTTCCTTTTTTTTTCTTTTCTCATGCAATATCCCATTCCATCTATTTTTTATAAACACATAATTTTGTTCTTTTTAGATATTTGATTAAAACTCAGTTGTGCATAAATATCATAATTTCTTTACCCAGTAATCTGCTGATTTCAAAGAATGGCTACCATGAATAGTGCTATAATAGATATTGGCATGCAGATATCTATGCTGTATATTAAATTATATATCTTTGTGTTGATACCCAGAACTGGTATAGCTAGATCACATGATTGTTAAGAAGCGTCCATTCCAATTTCACACCAGTTCACATTCCCACAGTGCACATGTTCCGCATTTGTCCTTTTCTGATGATCGTCATTTTAACGGGGATGAGATGGAGTCTAAGTGTAGTTTTCATTCATTTGCATTTCATTTCAGCTTAAGACGTTGGGCATTTTTCATATATTCATCAGCTGTTTGCTCTTCTCCTTTTGAGAACTCTCTGCTCAGTTCATTTGCTTGTTTATTTAGTAGATGACTTGTTTTGGAATTTATTATCTAGCAATTCTGCCCATAATCTGTATATCAACTTCCTGTCAAAAATTGCAAAGATTCTCCCCCTTGTGTGACATTTCTTTCTTTCCTTATTGCTTTCTGTGGAGAAGCTTTTAAATTCATGAAATACCATTTTCAATGCTTATTATTATTTCTTGGGCTATTGGATATTTTTTCAGCGAATTTTTGCTCATAACTATATTTTGAATGCTTTCCTCCAGTAGTCTTAGAGTTTTGAGTCTTATACTAGTGCCAAATGAATTTTTGACTTTTATTCAGCAGATGAACAGTGTCTCTATTCCACCCACATAAAGAGAAGTCTATGTTTTATTTTTTGAAAACATCATAGGTCTGAGAATAATGAAAAGTTTAAACACAAACCCAGATAATGATCAAGTGACATTATATTCTTAAATCTTTAATGGTAATCAAACTCATTAAAGCTCAGTGTAATTAAATAATAAGTATGACTTTAAGGAAGTATAGTTATTATTCTTGAAGAGATAAAAATAAGTTACTTTTCAGTGAAAAAATTAGTAAAAATCTGCTAGAAAAATCAATTGGAGATGTGATGTGGGAAGGTCACAAGTCAATCTGTTGATTTCATTGGATAATAAAGAAACTGCCTTGGCCCATTTGATAGGCCAGCCCTTAGATGGGTGGAGTAGACAGAACAGAATGCTGGGTAGAAGGAAATGAGGTAAGAAGCCATGCAGCTCCTCTCCAGGTCAGACATGATGAAGCTCCAGCCCAAGATGGACATACACTAGAATTTTCTTGGTAAGACCCCATCTCGTGGTGCTACACACATTATTAGAAATGGATTAGTCAAGATGTGAGAGTTAGCCAGTAAGTGGCTAGATAGAGCTAATGGGCCAAGCAGTGTTTAAATGAATACAATTTGTGTGTTGTTATTTAGGGGCATAAGCTAGCCAGGCGGCTGGGAGCCAGGTGGCAGAACACAGTCCACAGCTCCTTCTACAGAGATGGTCTACAGAATAAGTTTGATAAAGGACTAGAAAGTAGAATGACAATAGATTATGATTTAATTAGCAAATATAACAGAGAAATTCATATTCAAGTCATGAAAATAAGGCAAGAAAAGATGAAAAATCATTTAAAAATTCAAGTAGGTTTATAACTCACTATCTGTGGGCTCAATGGTTAACAGCAAGTGCTGCTTTTGCAGAGGATCTGGGTTTAGTTCCCAGCACCCACATGGTAGTTTATTTCAGTTTTAGGGATCTTCTGGCCTCATTGGCCATGCATACACATGGTGTGCTTACATACATGTAGACAAACACATATGCAAAATAAAAATAAATAAGTTAATTGAAATGATAAAAATTGCTAAGTTTTCCAAATGAAGGAAACACTGTATGATGGTATCTGAGTTTCTTGATAGCATCATTAATTGCTGATTTTTTAAAAAAATGTTCAAATCTGATAGGTTTGGAAATGTAGTTTTTACTTGTCTTTGTTAGTTGACAAATAGTCTGTGTCCTCATGGCATTTTCATACATACTTAGTTTTGTTGAAATCTCTTTAACCCTACCATCCTCTGTCACATGTCTCTGCTCAAACCCTTCCATTCCTGAAGTTTCCCCTGTCACTTTTGCATCAGAGATGATTTATTACTTTCTCCACCCTCATCTCCTAAAGGCTCATTTTCTCCTTCTCAGGGGCTCCTTTCTAGTTTCCTGATCTCTACACACACTCACTCAGACACAAATACACAGGCATGAAAATTTGAAGCTAATATCTACATATGAAAAAGAACATGTGGTGTTTGCCTTTATGAGCCTATGTTAGCTCATTTAATATAATAGTTTCTGATTAAATCTATTTTCTTGCAGATTTTATAATTTTATTTTTTCTTTACTTCTAAATAAAATTCCAGAACCTTTTCTCATTATTCATTCATTTGTTGACAGAAATCTAGACTGATTCTATTGCCATAATATTGTGAGTAGAGCAGCAACAAACATGCCTGAAACAGTAACTCTGTAGTAGGATGTACAGTACTTTGGTTATATGCCCAGGAGTAGGATAGCTGGGCAATGTGCTAGATCTACTTTTAGAAGACATCTCCATCTGATCTTCATTGCTGCAGCAATTTACATCTCCTACCAACAGCAAATAAAGTTTTCTATTTCTTAATACCCTTTTCAACTATTTTTTCACTTGTTTACTTAATGATAATTATGGATAGGCAGGCATGGTTTTAAATATGAATTTATTTGTAAGTTTGAACATTTTTTTACTGGTGTGTGTGTGTGTGTTTATGTATGTGCATGGTGAGAGAGAGAAAGAGAGAGAGAAATGAATTATCTTGTATATTTTTGATTTATTTCTAATCAAACATTCTTCAAAGAATCAAATTCCAATCTTTACAGTGGAGAACTGGATTTCTGGGTCCTGTATCCTGAGACAGTCTTTATTAATGTTCTTGAATAGAACTGGGAGACAGAAACCCATATATAGCTACATATATCCTTAAATGCATACATATGTAAAGAAAATATATTTCATGAATTAATATTTATGTTTTGAATTTAGCTTCAGTGATACTGCCTTGCTTGACTTTCAAGACTATCAATTGTGATAGAATTATAATTATTTCATAATTTATTTTCTCTATCATGTCTCTATTATGCATGCATGTTCTCAGAATAACATTACTAGTATGATGATAATCATCAATATGATTATAAACACAGGTGTAATTGCTGCATATACTATCCATGCCCTTTCTTATATATTAGTAGGTAAACTATATCAACAAGATCTGAGCATATAACAGTTACTTATAATATACTTTTCCTTGTAAACTCTCATTGAGCTTTAGGTCTAAATGTAATTACAGCCACGGTACTGACTATCAGTGCTTATTTTAAAATTTTTCCACTCTTCTTGGTTGTTAAATTTCTTTATCTTCTAGGTTTTTCAGAAAATGCTGATAAAAATTTCATGACTTCTTTTGTGTTGATAATAGATTTCTTGTACTTTTATTGGAAATATAGTTTTGCCAAATATAAAATTGTTTACACACACATACATATAAGGTATGTATATATATACACATCTGCCTCAAAATTCTCAAATATATTATTTAATTGTCATCTAACATCAGTATTTTCAAACTATGATGAGGATGCCATTTTATTTTCTTTTAAGTTATGTACCATTTATTAAAAATACTCAAAGGGATTTTTTTCCCTATGAAAATCAGTAGTTTCACAAGAGTAGTTCTTAGTGATTACAGTATGGAGACTAAGTTGTCATGTACATGTGAGTCTTTCAGTTCTGGAGTTTCCAGTCTGTACTTCAGGAAGACCTCCTTGAATCAGAGAATTTAGCATTTGCTTTCTAAATTTTTTATGTTTCAGTGATCTATATCTTGAATTGGAATTCAAAGATAATATACTTAATATTTATTCAATGTTTTCCCTTTTTTCTAATGTATTTTTGTCATTTAAAATTAGTAAATAATAAGTATAAGTTAAATAGAGTTTCTCAATTTTGTGCATAATCTCATGTTTGTTAGCAAATGTGCAGGGCTTTGTAGTACCATCACAATGAAGACATGCAATAATTTTGACATCCCTCCTAATTCCCTGATGCACCTTTGTGGTTGAGAATTTCTCCTACACAGTTCCTGGTAATCTCTCATTTATGTTCTGTCTTTGTAGGTTTATATTTGTGAGAATGACATGTAGATGATATAATATAACATACAGACTCTTGAGTCTCAGTTCCAAGTGCAAAGCATTCAAGTGTTTCATTCCCTGTGACTTAGGCTGTCACTGAGTAATAGTCTGGCATTTGGAGATTTGGTACTTTGCTCCTTCACACTGTACTTGAACACTGGACTGTTTCTAGTCATAGGACATTATGAATAAGCCTGAATCAGTGATTTGTGTTTTTGAGTTTTGTGTAGAATTAATTTTATATTATTTGAAAAAAATGAATCTTCTGGTTGAAGCAGTGCTGAGAAAGGAGTTCTGGGACTAGGTAATCTGAGGCAAGGAAGGACTTGCATTCAGGTAATTGCTTGTTACTGATGAGTTCTTGTTATCTGTCTTTTTTACAAGGTTTGAAAGAGTCTTTTGTTGCCACTTAACTTCATCAAATAAGATAACATCCTTTGGATCATCTAATTTCTTCCCATTAGGCAAATGCAAATAAAGTTCTGTTTCATGTAACTAATGTCCTCAAAGGGGCTAGGCACAGTCCTAAACTCTTAACATGCATTTTCATGATTTGTGAGCCAGGATTCTCTGTCCTTTTGTTTGCAAAGAAAATTTAATGTATTCCTATTAAAGAGAGAGAAGGACAAATGAAAAGTAAATAGCTTTATATGAATCACATGTGCTTATTGAAGGGCAATAAACATGCTGCCAAGCACAACCAATGAATTTCATGATTTTGAAAAATACACATTTCATTACAAATGACTTTATAGTTTATTATAGGCATTAAATGCTGATAAATAAGGTCCAAGTCTACACTGCCTAAAAGAACAAGTCCTGTTGCTATGAATTCATACATGCATATGTAAATTACTTCTTTGGTGTATATATTAATAAATAAAATATTCATGATGTAAGCCCTACAGTGAATGATTTAACACCACCATGGCTAAAACATCTTGTTCTTTACATTTGCATCAACAGTATTGAGCTTTGTTGTTCCCTTGGGAAGTGATTTTAAAAATATAATTGATATGAAAGACCCCTACATATGACCATGACCTTTATTGAATAATTTAAAATACTCTAATATCCTTTTTATTTTATAGTGAATGCTCTTTTTTGCTAAATAATTTTTATAAAAATACATGTCACAGATGCTGTGTGAGTAGTCCTGATGGCATATGCAGGATCCAAGGAGATGCAGATTTAGGCACTGGTTTGTAGTCTAAGGGATGGCTTCAGGTAAAGATGGCACTAGATTATGGCCCTTATAAATTATTTGTGTTAATAGACCATTTATATTAACAGAAATGACTTTATAAAACTATGTATGCAATGTACTAAGCTGGTTTCAGATAAAGTACTCACCTCTTGAAAGGTTTATTCATTTCTAAGAATTTCATGCATCATTTTCCTCTCTTCCCTCCACCCCTCTGCATACTCCCTGCCACTCTTCAAAACTATGGCCTCTTATTCCTTTATATTCATTGTTATCTAAATGTATAAGCACAACCATCTGAATTCAATAGTTTTGCTCATGTAGGGGTGACTACATGGGATTAGCTAACTATTGGATCTCATCCATGCATAAGGCTGATTCTTTACCTTTCAGTAGTCAATTAATTCCTTATCGCTCTTCATCTATGGGTAGGACATTGTGAAATTTCCCATATCCATGTTGGCATATCAATAGATGTTGTCATTGTTCAAGGATTGGTTAGGCAACTGACCATATTGTTTGATTTCATGGATACAGTTTTCCTACCATACACAGAAACCACTATTTCACAGTAGATGCCCTGATCCTCGGGCCCCTACAAATGCTTCCCTTCTGTCTGCATTTTCCCCTTAGCCTTATGTGTAAGGTTGTGTTGGAGATGTATCAATTGGAGCCAGGAACCAACTAGTCAGTTGTTCTCTGCATTTTGACCAGTTGTGACTTTCTATAATCATTTCTGTCTGCCACAAAAAGAAATATTTTTGATGAAGCATGAAAGGTACACTTATCTTTAGGTACAAGGACAAGTATTTCAAGGACACTTAGATATTATAGTGGTTTAGGGAAATGACAGTAGTAAGTTTTCTTCTAAGGTTCATGGTCATACCAACCATGGATAGTGGGTTAGGATGATAGTCAGGTGTGAATTATTTCCTATTGGGTAGTCCTTAGTTTTATCAAAAGGCTCTTAGTTACCCTTAGGATATAAGTGTCAGTACTTCATCTTTCAGAAAATCTTGCAATTATGGTCATTATTGTTATTTGTAGTCATTAAAAATTGGTAAAAGGGCAGATTGATTTTTTTCTCTTTGGTAGTTTGCATATCTCCTGGGAAAATGAGAGCTAGTCTCTGGGGAGGCAGTGTCTTGGTCAATTTCTGCTTGATTTCTCCAAGTTCTCTATAGGAAGTATGTGGTGTTTCTAGTAATTGGGTCTTACCTTTAACTTCTGTGAGATAATTAAGGACAAAGGTAATAGTTTATATTGTTTTGATGGTCTTTGGACTTCCTTGACCAGCAACTCAAAAGGCAGTTTCCCATGTTTAGAACTGTGGTTTCTGATAATAGTGTATGGCTTTTGTGGGGAGTACTGTCATCCCAAGTGGTACTTCATTAATATAATAATATATGCATATATATCTATATATAATGTTGCAGGATATATGATTATGAACCATGAGTTTGTAATTATGTTAATTAAATAAAATCAACTTTGGGTCAGGAGGCGGATCCAGAAACTAGAAAGTAGTCATGGAGAGTCAGAGAGAGTCCAGAAAACAGATAAAAAGATCCACAGGAAGTAGTAGGGAGGGGTTTTTGGTTTGGAACAGTGGGAAAAGGCATGCTCTTTCTGAGACACCAGAGAAGACAGAAGGTCAGCTAGTTGGCCCTCAACCTCTCTGAACTAGTAGGTTTTCACTGCAGCCCCTGACTTCCTAGTTTTTTTTTTTTTATTGGTAAATACAGCTATAGATATTTAGTTTAAAAACTACAGTTGGTGGCAGTAGAAGGGGGCAGATCTAGCTGTTGCGAGAAAGCAGGCTGCAGTTACTGGCTGAAACAGTAGTGGATTCAAATAAAGCCACTGGATACAGCTGGAGGAAAAACAAGGACTGTGTGTCTGTGTTACATATACCTATAATTCTAAGCAAACATAAAATGTTTTGTGATGTATTATCAAACATCTTTAGTATTCTTTATTCTGCATCTCCATCTCTCCCTCCTCCCTTCTACCCACATAAATCACCCTGCCCTGATTTTTTAGAAATTTTTAATATTTATTTTCATTTTAATTTGAACAAATAATTGAGATAAACAAATACTTACAGCCAAGATGGTAACTATTATTTTAAAAAAGTCTTCTTTCATCCTTCTGGCCATTGTGTTAGAAAATAACATTCAAATATATTGCCTATGATTTAATGTTTGTTTATTATGTCATCAATATTGTGCATGGTGTCTGTATTTGTTGTCAACTGGCATGTTTCAGCAAGAGAGTTGTTTTAAAATTTAATAATGCCTTGGAAAAGAGCAACTAATAGATCATTAAAAATGAACAGTGCTCTCTAGAGATCAAAGAATCAATGTGGTCACTTTGCTAAATATACTTTTCAAATTTAAAAATGACCCAAATGGCTTTTTAGTGTAATAAAAAGCAATCTGAACTGTTGGAAGAGCATACTTTCATACAGGAAAAACTATGATGGCATTTAGAAGCAGCGGAAAGCACAGTACACAACCAGTTTGCAACTGATTACAGCAGGACCTCTGACATTGCTCTACTAAAGGACTTATTGATGAAACCACTGCTGAATAGAGAAGTGCGGCAGATTGTTTACAAAACATTTAGGAAATATGGCTCATTGACATGCCTGATTGGTTTCTCTTCACGTATATGAAGCTTGTACCTCTATTGAGGTCCATTTGAAGCTCTAGACCTTTTCGAAATGTGTTTGGGCTTACTAAAAAGCATGTTGTATATGTGGATGTGGTACCATGCCAAGGGTAAGTAGAATGAGTTTGCTCCACTGTTTGAATAAACCACCTGCTCAGAAATGTTTGTTTCATGGTAATACTGAGTAATGTTGTTACTCAGTATTCAATACATCAGTATGTTAAGTATGCTGGCATCATCTCTTTCACCTAGCACTCACTGTAAATTCACATTTGTTAGCCACTTCAGTAAAATGTTAGGAAGCATTAAAAGCAGTATTTATCAAATAACAAATACATAAAAGATATTGGCCTATGAACTGAAAGTGGTTTTAAAATAACTAAGGTATTTTATGCTTTTAGATGTATTTAAAACCTGATGTTAAAGATGTATAATGAATGGAGATAATCACAAATTTAGATTTATAATTTCTGTTTAAATGAATTTATGAGTATTGAAAGTTTCTATTACTTTTGAAATGTAAAATTGCTTTGGCAAATCAAAGTATTCAGTTAAGATGTTCATCGTTTGGATAAACCAAGTCACTGCCAAGCTTCTCTGTTATCCTTTTTCCTAGTTTGTTCCAGACTCACGACATTTCTGCGTTTTCCTGCCTTGACTTGAGAGCTCTGGTACATGCCTTGACTTAACATCGGTCATTGAAGTAGACATTGGCAAGCTCATGTTGTCCTGGAAAGCCCCTTCTTTTCTTATCATCTCTCCCTTCTGGGATGCCATGGAGTTTAGTTAATGTTCTGTTGCTGAGAAGAGCCATCATAGCTATAGCAACTCTTATAAAAAGAAAGCATTTAATTGGGAGATTCCTTACAGTTTCAGGGATTTAGTTTTTTATTATCATGGCAGGAAGCATGGTGGCATCCAGACTGATAAGGTAGCTGAAAGTTCTATATCCAGATCTGCAGCAGCAGGGAAGGAGAGATGCTGGGTCCGGAGTGGTATTCTGAAATCTCACAGCCCACCCCCAATGACATACTTCCTCCAACAAGGCCACCCCTACTCCAATAAATACACACCCCTAATCCCTGTTAGGCAGTGCCACACCCTAATGACAAAGCATTCAAATTTATGAGCTTCTCATTCAAATCAAGGTAACATTCACCGATCCTCTGTGGGAAAGTGTCTTTGGTATTCTACACACATTCTAATAGGATTCTGGGAAGGATGAAAAATGAGCTAATTCTGAAGACACTGGTTTACTGAGACTTGCCCTTCATATATAAAGCAGCCAGTTTGCCAGTTGGCAAGCATCTCACTGTTGGGAGTCATCTTCCCAGAAGCAGACGGAGGATGAAAGTTTTCTGTCTTTAGATTCTGACTGTTTTGTGATTCCTATGACCCATTTTCTCTGGCTACCAAGACTTCAGTGGAAGAAGTATAGGTTATAGAGATGAATTCCATAAAGCTTTCAGCACAGTCTTTCCAAATCATTTCAACCATCTCAAGAATGCATATCCACAGTTTGAACATGGTGCTTCTATAAGCATGTTTTCCTCCTATCTTTCTCATTTATAATGTACAGTGGGACTTTTTCCAGATTTTTTTTCTCAAAATCCTCTACAATAAATACAATTTCTTACTAGTCCTAGAATCACATGCTGAATTTTATCTTAATAATTTCAATTCATTCTATTTGATTTCATTAGAAAAGACCAGTTCTTTCCCTGTCATACCAGAGTTGGTGGTTTGCCATTAGTTCAGGTAAGCTGTTTAAGTGGGTGTCCCCATCATGTTCTTGACCTCTTTGCTCATATTCTCTCTTCTCCCACTCTTTGACTGGACTTTGGGACTTAGTGCTCCACTGTGAATCTCTGCCTCTGCTTCCATCAGTTGTTGAATGAAGATTCCATCATGACATTTTATGATAATTATCAATCTGACTACAGGGCAAGGCCAGTTTGGGCATCTTCTCCACTATCCCTTAGGGTCTTAGATGGGGTCATCCTTAGTGATTTCTGGGAATTTCTCTAGTGCCATTTTTCTTGCTAGTCCCATAATGGCTCCCTCAATCAAGATATTTCTTTCCTTGCTCTTTGTCTTTGTCCTTCCCCCATCTCAACCATCCTAGTCCCACAAGTTCTTCTCCCCATCCCTTTCTCCCCTTTTCCTCCCCTTCTGCCCTCCTTTCTCCCCCCACACTCATGCTCCCAATTTTTCTCAAGAGATCTTGTCGATTTCCCTTTCCCAGAGAGTTCTATATATGTTTCTCTTAGTGTTTTTCTAGTTACTTAGCTTCTTTGCAGTTGTGGACTATGGGCTCATTACCCTTTTCTGAATGTGTGATAGTTATGTTGGCTGGGCAGACTGAGGGGCCACTGACAGTGGAAACAGGATTTATCTCTACTGCTTGTCCTGGATTTTTGAAACCCATTCTCTTTGGAGAGATACCTTGCTCAGCCTAGGTATAGTAAGGATGGCCTTGGTCCTTCCTCAAAGCATTGTGCTAGATTTTGTTGACTCTCCATGGGAAGCCTAATACTCCCTGAGGAGTGGATGGAAGGTGGGGTGGGGGAAAGGGTGGATGGAATAGTGGAGGGGAGGGAATCAGAAATGGGATTGGTATGTAAAAGATAGTTTTCTTAAAAAAAAAAAAGAAAATTTCAAAAAAAAAGACCAGTTCTTTTTTAGAATATCCAACCTGATTTCCTGATCTGTTTATGGATCTTGAGAACAAGTCAGAAAAACAATTCCAAAAATCCTTATTTATGAGTCCTACTTGATTCTTATGATCACAAAGGGTTTTACAAATTTAGTATAAATATGCCCCTGTCAAGTAGCTGGGTCTTACAAAGGGGAAAGGCTTTGACCTAAAGAGAGAGTATTTTTGTTGTATGTTCAAAAATATCTATTCAAAACTCATTTGAATGACTTTTTTCATTTTGTATACCATTCTCAGCCCTTGATAAGAAATGTCTCTAGGTATATATAACGAAAAATGAGAGAAAGATCCTACAGGATTTCATCCCGCTACATATACATCAGGACTGAGGCACACAGAATTTTAAAACAGCATACAAGGAAGGAAATAAAAAGGAAAATCAAACACAGGGATTGATTTTTCTCAGATTAGTAGTTCACTGAAGACCTTGCTATGCCTGTGGGTCATATGACTAGTCCTGGGACAAAATCTTTTGCTTGAGACCAAACCCTTGTCTATCATGTCACCATTTCTTTATATAGCACTATCCAGACCATTCTTAAGAATAGGTAGTGCATGTGCTGTACCAAAATATAAAATTATGTAAAAAGTACACGTACTGTTTTAAAATAGGGTGGAGAGGATTAGGGTTATTATTTATTTCACCTTGATTTTAGAGAGTCTGTGGCTGAGGTAACTATGACATTTGATTCAGTTTTTAATTTCTTCTGTCTTTATTCCTTCCTTCTTCATTATCCTTGGGCATTGAATACTGCCTGTCCTTCTATTTGTTCTTGTTCTTAAATAGGCCAACATATCACATGCCATAAAACAAATCAAAAATCAAAACAAAAAACTCTTTACCTGATTTTAAATTTTAACCTGATTTTAAAATACTTTTACATCCCTCCAAGTGTTCCTCAGTCCAGCTCATCTTCTTGCCCAACCAACTTCATGTTCTCTCTCCCCACTTTGTCTCTCTGTCTCTCATAAGTCGAAACAAACAAACAAACAAAAACTCGTAAGACAAAAGTGTCCAAACAAATAAAATAAAACAAAATACCAATAAAAAATCTGGAGTTTATTTAATCTTGGCCAACTACTCCTGAGTATGGGGTCAGGTAGTCAGTGTGGTTCATATACCAAATGACAATTCATTGGTAAAAACTGTTTTTCCCTTTGCCAGCAAGTATTAATTGCAGAAAGCTTCATGGCTAGACCGTGACCCCATTTCAATTTCATCCTCTCAATGCCGGCATTTGGTCTGGTGTTGAAGAAGGCTTCTGTTGCCTTGTCCCACAATAAACACACAGAAACTATATAATTACAATGCTGTTTGGCCAATAGCTTAAGCATATTTCTGGCTAGCTCTTAAATCCTAAACTAAATCATCTCCAATAATCTGTACATCACCATGAAGTCATGGCCTACTGGCAAAGTTTTGTTTGGCACTGGTGGAGGCATCTACCTCCTGATGGTGACTACATGGCTTCTCCCTAACTCTGCCTATTCTCTCTATGTATCTCTTTCAGCCTGGCTTTACTCTGTTAAGCCATATAAGGAAAGCAGCTTCTTTACTAACCAATGGCAATAAAACATTAATAGCATACACCACCTCCCATGTCACCTCCCCTTTTCTGTCTAAATAAAAAGGAAGGTTTTAACTTTAACATAGCAAGATTACATATAACAAAACAGGTATCAAGAAAGAATAACAGTAACAGTATTTATATTTACTTTATCTTTTATTATAACTAAGGAAAACTATGTTTATTCTGGAACTTTATTAAAGACTCCAGAGGATATAATATTACTTAAGTTATCAGGAAGTGCATTGTAAGCAACTTCCAAAACTCTAGCATTAACAGAGACTACATGGAAGTCACCAAATTTCTTCTGTAACATTGCAGACACCCGTCTTCTGTCTACTGGCCCATAGTATTCAGTAGACTTTTCCATAAAGCAGCAAATTTCAAAGACATTTACACCTATATAGGCAGTTTGTCAGTCACTTTCTTCTGTATCCTACTGGATATCTGGCAGACTCTTTTATGAAGCAGGAACCCCGAAAAACTGTTTTACTTGCTTTAGGCAGTGTCAGGAGTAATTTTTCTGTGGGTTCTGCAAATCTAGTCAAACAGTTCAGGCAAGAGCAGTTTCTTGCCCAAATGGCTAGCAAACTCCATGAGGAGTCTCTTCAATGCCCATCATCATCTTGAAGTAGATTAGTGCTGCTAGCAGACATTCTCACTGTCCTTAAAAGTCCTAAGTTATTAAAACAATTTAAATGCCATGTTCCATAAGTCTTTGAAAGGTTTGAAGATTATCTATCTAACTGAAATATGTTTCTATATATCTAGAAAACCTAACTAATAAGACAATAAGTTTGATTATTATAGATGAATATTAACCTGTATTTCTTAACTACACATTACAATTTTAATTGATCTGCACAAACACAATACCTTAATCAAGAACAGAAATATACATAAAACAAAATTATTTTTAAATGTGTATCAATAAGCCAAAATTCATAGAAATGCAAACTATTCATATTTATAGTATATAAGTGTAAACAAACATTTATAAACAGTATTTGGCAATTTTGGCATAGTTCTCTCTAAAGTGCTTCCTGTTTTTGTTGGGCAAAATAATTTTCAGGTTCATGTAGACCTTTCAGAGGGTCTTGGTCTAGCAAGCCACATTAGTCTAGAAGTCCACAGGTTCTTATCTTCTGTGGAACCAAAAGTAGAACCCCTTTTTCAAAGCAGCATATCCTTAGACTCAAATTTTGAAGTCAAGATAACTTTAAAATATATACATTGGTTTAGTTTCACAGTTCTCAGAATCAAATGTCCCTTTGCAGTAAAAAAAATTAAAAGAAAATACAATAATATGCATAATCCAGACTCTCTATGTATATTCCATCTTTACATGGCTTATTTTTTTTGCTC
>NW_026067962.1:3366313-3377624 GCF_014885135.2 Alexandromys fortis
ACCCATTTAGAGATACTTTTTCTCTGAATCTGTCTTTATTGCATATCTGTAATCCTTTTCTGATCAGGACCGTTTCTTAAAATGCTAAGCGGTGTGGCTGGGGTTAAGGCTACTTTGTTTTTTCGCTGTGCCAAGTCCAACATGGCAGAGGCATGTTCAGTGCCTCTGTGAGCTGTGCACACAGCCCCAGATCCAGGTATGCAGTGGGTCTATGTTATGCCATTAAGCAATTTGTAACATGCTGCTCACAAAGCCCATTTTAATGCTTGTGCTGGTGAACCAGGAAGCTGCCATTTTAAAAGAAGCTTTGCAGTTTGTACTGCTAAAGATAGGTCAGGAAACTTCTTAGAGCCATGTCTCTGCTTTCTGCCAGAATTAGCCAATAGCTTGAGCGTATTTTTGGCTAGCTCTTATATTTAAACTAACCCATCTCCATTAATCTGTGCATCACCACAGGTTATAGCCTACCAGTCTCCCTGACTCTGTCTACTCTCTCTATATACTTCTTTCAGCCTGGTTTTACTCTGTGAAGCTACTGGCCTAAGGCAGCTTTTTATTAACCAATGGCAATAAAATATATTCATAGCATACATCACCTCTCACTTCAGTCTGGCTTTAACCAGTGTGGGTTTTGTTTTAGCTGCCATCGTCTCTATTAGTTCTTATGTGCATTAATTCCGTCATGCCTGTTTCCCTGGCATCATCCACCATCTCTGGCTCTTACTGTCTTTTTGCATCATCTTCTACAAGAACCCTGAGACTCAAAGTGAGGGGTTTGGCAAAGACAGACTATTAGGACCAAGAACTCCAAATTTCTCCCTCTCTGTGCATTATTCAATTGTTGGTCTCTGTGTTAATTTCTAGCTACACTTTTGACAACTAAACCAATTTTTATATTGCCTTTGAATAGTTTGCTTTATTACATAAGATCATGCTTTTCTAACTCCTCTTGGATAAAAGTAATTAAACTTTGTACACTAGCACAAAGGTAAATGGACAGTTATGATGAATTACATCAGGGATGGGTACAAAAAGAAGTTGATTTGAGCCAGGAGGTGGTGGTGCAAGCCTTAATCCCAACACTTGGGAGTCAGAGGCAGGTGGATCTCTGTGGGTTTGAGGCCAGCCTAGTCTACAAGAGCTAGCTTGGTCTACAAGAGCTAGTTCCAGGACAGGCTCCAAAGCTACAGAGAAACCCTGTCTCAAAAAAAAAATGATTTGAGAAACTGAATATTGTAAGAAAACAAAATCCTACTTAACTCTTAAAAAGTGATTTATCCTTATATATTGAAGACTTTTAAAGTACACAGCAGCATTTATATCTGAATTACGTGTAAAGTAAAAAATACTTTTTGAGTATAATTTGAATATAAGCAGTAACAAAATGATCATGGTACTTGGTTGAATTTTCAGTGGGCCTTTGAGATCTTTTCTACTGGACCTAAGTCTAATGCTGTAAACAACCTTCTATTAGCTTTAGTATACTTTTGTACACGGATGTAACAAAAAGAACTCATGCTCCAAGGAAGGTTGTTTGAGTTCAGAAAGACATGCAAATAAATATCAGTAAGCACAAACTAAATATTAACAGCACAGCCCTTTTCCAAAGCTTTCTAAGGACAGATCAATTTCAACACAATTTCCTGGCACGTACTATAGATTATATCTGGGAAAGCATGAAAACAAGGTAGAAGGCCATAACCAGATTTGGGGTACACTGATAAAACTGGGTTCTACACCTATGCTCTGATATCCAATAAGAATAAACACGTCTTATATGTTAAATGTAAATGTTTAACATAGGAGGCAAAAAAATCACATCCATGAACAATCCAGGGAACAAAATGGACCTGAGATAAAAATCCTTCTGCCTTTTTTCCTGGAGCTTCACTCACAGTTCTTCAAGGCACTGTTCACCATGAATCGTTCTTTTGACCATGTTCTGACAGTACTTGTGCAAAAATAAGTTACGGCTGGGCGGTGGTGGCAGGCAACCTTAATCCCAGCACTTGGGAGGTAGAGGCAGACAGATCTCTGTGAGTTTGTGACCAGCCTGGTTTACAAGAATGAGTTTAAGGACAGTCCCCAAAGCTACAGAGAAACCCTGTCTTGAAAAATCAAAGAAAAAAATTAAATTGTGACATTCTACTAAAATACAGTATTAATCACTGGTATTAGAGAATAAAGGATAGTTATGTGTTTTAAAAGTTTTACAAATGACATAATATTCTTAGCATACAAATGATTTCATAGGAAATATTGGGAGAAATAGATAAAAATATATCTGCGCGTGGCACTGGCAGATGGACTTATAACCATTTTATATACTTATATACTATAGATTTTCTTCTTTATGAATTTTAGTTTTTCTTTCAATTATCATTTATTACACATGCTCAGAAATAATGAGCTCATTTATATAAGAAATATGGAAAATAGGAAACAATCTTAAGATTTTTAGATTGCTTTTGAGTGCAGTGTTCAGAGGAGCATTTGAATTGGGGCATTAATAAGGTTTTCAGTAGTGCGACATCACAGTCACTTGAAGTAGCACAAAATCTGAAGAAAGATATTAACTGGAAAGATCATTAATCTTTCAACAGTGGAATGATTTCTTAGCATTTTGAGTGGGGTAGGGTATTTGTGTGTCTCCTGCTGCTATTTACAATTGAGTACTGCTGTTATTCAGTCCAGAATGGAGGACGCCACAGGCTGAAAGAGGAGAGGAGGTAAAAAGCTCCCCCAGTTCCTCTCTGGGAAGCTGCCTGCAATCAATCCTGCTAGAATGAGCCTCAGATACAAACAGATCTGCTTTCTCGAATTCACTGGCTGTACCCACAGTCCACAACGCACTAGCTGAAGCAATCTTCCTCTCAAAATATCGATTTCCTATGGAATTGCCATTTGAAATGATGGATCTGCCGTTGGGCTGGGACCTAGTGGAAGCCAATGGTTGTGTTTGTGTTGCAGGCATGAATCCTGATAGGCTTTGTCCTCTACATAAAGGACAAAAGGGAAAGAAAGATGGTGTTACAGTTGGAAGAAAGATTAAAGGAAATACTCTAATGATCTTCCAATCTTGCAAAGCAATTTCAAATACTTTAGCACAAATTTATGCACCCATTATTTCACAATTGAAGGTTTGTTGTTGTTATTATTATTCTTAAAACCAAAGTAGTAAAACTTATGGTGTATATATTTCAATTGTGGGACACTGCTTTATTGGATAAAATATTAGTTATTATAATGTTGTATGTCCTGGAAGAGATTTGATGGTTGATCATTGGGTCAGGTTGGTCAAAGTCTTCTCTTTGTTGGACAGATCTCCACAGTATTTCATTTAAGAAGGTCTTGATGTCTGGTTCTTTTGCTCCATCCCTTTTTTCCTTTTTTTTTAGTGTGTCGTGTATGATGCATGTAGAAGCAGGCACTGTTTGCATATCTGCATGGGTATGCTAATCCATCCATGTGCATGCGTGTGTAGGTTAGAATTTGATGTGGCATTGACTCTTACTCCACTTTTTTTCTTGAGGTGGAATTTTTCACTGAAGCTGAACCTCATTATTTCGGCCACACCATTTTGACTGGACTGCCTTGTGAGTGAGCTTCCTATCTCAGCTCTTCAAGCCCTAGGTTACAGACACACTGCACGAACACTACCAGCTTGTTATGTGTATCCTGGGGATATAAACTCCAGTTCTTATGATTGCACAGCAAGGTCACCACCCACTGAGCCATCTCCAGGGCCACATTTCCTTCTAGGCTAATGTCTTGGATGGTCACAACCTTCTGCCTCTCCTCTGAAATCTGGATTTCATTGGATGTAAATGTTTTTGTAATGCGTCTTATTTTCTTTGGCCATTTTAGGCCATTTGTTCTGTGTTTCTTTTTATTTTCATATTATTTCTCCCATTTGTTCACTATATATTTAGCAATAGAATCAAGCCATTGTGATTGGCTTGGGGATTATTAGTAAGACTGATTAACACTTTTTAATAATGACTCCAGTTAATAATATAAAGTTATTAATATTTCCCTTTTTAGTACTTAATGATAAGCGATTATTCTTAAAGCCTTAAAAATGTGGTATAGGACACACTGAGTTTAATCACTAGTTAATGTATGACCATCACTTGTGAATGTATTATTATTCATATATACAATAACACAGAACTTTGTTAACAGACTGGAGTTTAAACCACTTTATAGGGAAACCTTTATCTAAAGTCATTAATTTTCTATATATATATATCAAGTATAATGATCCACATTAAGCCAGTTTTAAGCAATGAAATATAGTTAATAAATAATATATACTAGATGCTCTGAGTAACTTTATCGCATTTCCAACTGATACTTAGGAAAAATAGAATCACCTAGAATTAACTAAGTGTTAGTATGTAAATATTATATTATATAAAAATCTGGTTAAACATTTATTTTAGACATTTGCTATTTTTATGGCTCTTAGGAACTTTTGTCTGAATGGCCAATCTGATTCCTTTTGGTTTTAAGACCACTTGACTACTAGATTACAATTTCTATACTTCTCTCTCCTCAGTGTATGCCTTCTGCAGTCCCTAGTTTTATGGATCAATATATATGGATCTCAAATATCATATATAAACTTTGTAGAATTCTACACTAAGTAGGATTAAATCATAGCTACATGGTTTAAAAGCACAAGTTTTGCTGATAGTGCATAAAATTCTTTTTTGTTACTTTCTTCACCAACTTTGGCTTCTGTTTTGCTTTTTTGAGATTTTTAGTACCACACTTTAGTTTCTGACTCTTAGTAAGATTTCAGAGATACAAATGTCCAGGAAAATTGTGATGTTGAAATATTTAACTATTTGTAAACAATGCTAATAATGAATATATAAAGTAACTCTCAAAATGTTGTAATAATTAACAGTATCTAATATGAAAACATTTGGTTTATTATGATGCCAGGACACACCACACACACAGAGACTGAGAGAGAGAGAGAGAGAGAGAGAGAGAGAGAGAGAGAGAGAGAGACAGAGAGAGAGACAGAGAGAGAGACAGAGAGACAGAGAGACAGAGAGATAGACAGAAAAATTGAATGATAATTGCCCTCAAATTCTGGTCATTTCTGCACATTTCCTGAGTGCTAACAATAGTATTTAATATCATTGTTGACATGTCCAGTCTTACCTTCATTTTGGTTTATAGTATACTTTCATTTATTTGTTTATAGTTTATATTTATTTTAGAGATAGTGGTATAGATGAATATTAGGTGAAATAGAATAGGTACAGAGTTGTGATATCTTTGATTCTGCTAGTCATCTGAGTTGTTGAATCATGAAGAAATGAGTGTTCATTTGGAAGCTGTTTGCTGGTGGTGGGTTTACACCATAACAACATTTTATCACTGGGTAATTAAAATTACTTTTTAACAGGAAGAACCCCGGCTTTGGAAGTGAACAGGCATGCCAGGATTCAGGGACTCAGTTACTCAACTCGTTCGTAAATCTTTATCAGAGATGTATATCTTAGAAACATCAATCACAGAGATATCAAGTGTAAGGTAATTTTGACTCTTCAATAATAAAGCAGCCAAAGAATTTAAAAGATTCTTCTATTATGTGTTAATATAAAGACTAAAATAATTCTTTTCTAGGTAATCTTCAGTTAGACAGCTTTTATCCTTACACCTATTGGATAGAATTTTTTAATTGATCTTATACATCAAACCAACAGATTTTTTTTCAAGATAGGGTTTCTCCATGTAACCTTGACTGTTCTAGAACTCACTATATAGATCAGTCTGGCCTCAAACTCACAGAGATTTTCTGGTCTCTGCCTCCCAAGTGCTGGGATTAAAGGTATGTGCCACCATGCTCAGCTCCAAACTAATGGAATTTTTAAAAGAGAGATTCATGAGAATAGCCCTGCAAAAATTATCTTACAATGAAATCCAATTAGACATAACCATAGAAATGTGTCTGACATGCATTTTCTGTATAAAAAAGATTTTCACGTACATCACTTTTGTGTTTATGTGATGCTGACAGGAGTTGGTGTTATTTGACGAACGTTTTGCATTTATGTTAGCAAAGCAAGCAAGTTCTGTTTGGTGTTAAGTGAAGTAGGCTATACTTTGCTGCTGAGTTCTTATGGCAAATATGTACCATTTCTTGCTCATCTTTCTTCAGACAAGCACGGATTTCTGCTATTTATCTATCTTATTTACCAGTCACTGATATTTGTATTAGTAAGCAATGCAATTTTCTGTTTAACTTTTGTTCAATCACCATGCAAGAATAATTCTGAACTTAGTTGTTTACACACTGTCATGTAACAAACAGGACATTTTTCTAGAGGAAATAGATCAAGGGTGTGGAATAATAGCTTCGCTGCAGCATTTGTCAATTCTAACTCTAATGTAGATTTAAATTAGACTTCTGGAAATGGTTAGACGGCATAAGTCCTGAGGAAATATCTTGGTAGGATTACAATTGAGATGCTAGTGAGAATGAAAGGGCGATTATTGATAATTCTTGAATCTAAGACTTCAGCTTATAAATATTGAAATTGTGTTAACATGTATTGACGTTTAGTCCTGCACTCTGGGATAGTGAGATACACCAGGAAGTAACTGAATATGTAATAAACTAAGGCGTTTTAGAGTGTTGACTTACTTTCTTATGGAATTTTCATACGTAGAAACTTTATTGTTAATTATTTCACAAAGTAGTATACAGGTGTGCCAAAATTCTGAAGTTAACAGGTTGCGTTTCACAGCAATCTCCTAGAGCTTCCTGAGAGCCACGTTTTTGCAGCCCTGTGTTACCTTATAGCTCCTAACCAGCGTGAAATGTAGAGAATGGATTCAATAAGCTGCCAGGAGAACATTGTTTCTAGCAAGTTATCAAAAAAACTGGATGAAATTTCCTCTGTCAAATGTTTCATCTGTGTGGAGCAATGGGAAATGCGTGTAAAGAATAATTTAAGTCGGGCATGTTAACACCTGTTCTGGTCAGCTCAAGACAAGCTAAAGTTCTGTGGGAAGAAAGAATCTTAATTGACAAAATGCTCCCGAAAGATTGGCTTGTAGGAAAGTCTGTAGGGCATTTTCAAGACTGACTGTTGGTACGGAAGGGCCCAGCTCATTGTGAGTGATGCCATCTCGGACAAGCGGTCATGGATGGTATAAGAAAGTGAGCTATGGAAACCGTAAGTGAGCAAGCCAATAAGCAACACACTTCTATAAGCTCCTCTTACCTGTAGGTCCCAGACCTGTTTGAGTTCCTGCCATGGCCTTTTCAGTGATGAGTAGTTCTGTGGAACTGTAGGCTGAAATCAACCTTTGCTCAAGTTTCTTTTTTCTTTCTTTTTTTTTTTTCTTTTGAAACAGGGTTTCTCTGTGGCTGTCCTGGACTTCATTCTGCAGGCCAGACTGGCCTCAAACTCAAAGTGATCTGCCTTCCTCTGCCTCCTGAGTGCTGGGATTAAAGGTGTGTGCCACCCAGCACCCCAAGTTGTTTTTGTTCATGATCTGTTATAACAGTAATGCAAACTTTAACCAAGATAGTGCCCTCCCAGATATTTGGGAGACTGAGGCAGGAGGATCTTAAGTTTGAGGTCATCCTGGGCAGCATAGCAAGACCCTATGTCAAAAGAAAAAGATACAACAAAAAAATTAAAGGCTAGAAGGTGGTAGAGTACTTGCTTAACTTGTGGATGCCTGTGTTCTATCCATAGTAACACCCACTCCCACAATGATTATTTAATTTGCGAAAATGAAATACTGCAAATAGCTTCTTACAAAATAAAGATTCAGCTTTTCTGAACTACAAACAACTTGAAAGAATAAACAATTACTCATGAGTATAAGTAGTTTATAATTTTACAACAAACATTAACATTTTATACCCCTTTTGTGTGTATGTGTGTGTGTGACCAAAGGAGACAGTAGTAGATAAGCTTTTGGTTATGGGATAAAAGTTTTGGCCAAGGCTTTCCTTTTGTATCCTTGAAAGGAATTCTCTTCTCTGCGTTCCAGTTCCTAACAATATGGGTAATCAGAAATTTGGAGGGGAGAAGCAAAGAAAAGCCCAGTCTTTCAGGATGTCAGGAAAGGGCATGAGCAAGCGTTCAACAAAGAGAACACACACAAAAAGGCCCCCTAATGGGATGAATATCCAGCTTGTCACAAAACGCTTAATGATGGAGTAAAGATAAATTTGCCAGTTTCTCATGTTGAATATTCATCATACAGTCCATGCAGCTGTATCTTAGAATGCCATTCCCTTTTTTAAACATAAAGCAGATTACGGGTTTATTCTTAGGCGATGTATTATGCACCTTACATGCTGAAGTAGGCTATTGATAAGCAGTAATTTAAATGGGTATTTTGCTCTTCTTGCTTACTTTCTAGCAGTGTGACTATAGTACTTATAGTACACAGTTTACCTAATTTTTTAAAGTGGGGTAAAGGATTGTATAAAAATGAGCATTTTCTTATTTCATGCTATGACATTCTGATTAATTAAATGAATTGAATTAAGTGTTAAATGAAACTAGAGCACATTTAGAGCATGCATATACATGTATGTGAACATTGTGATCATTTGTTAGTCATTAATTTTAGTTACTTCCATTGCAGGGATCACAGCTTACTTATGGGATTCAAATTTTACAGAGCTAAGGTTTTGAAGTGGCATTTATATTATCTTATAGGACTTTCTAATTATGTGTTTCAATGTAATTTAAATGACCCTTTCAAGTAGTTACAGTACCTATAAGAATAAAATTTTACATGACTTCGTCTATGTATCAGTGTATTGACTAGTTCATTATCCCATTCATCTGGGAATTGTTTAATACTTGCTTTAAACAAAAAAATTGAAATACAACTTGCTCATGGTGAAGCTTCAGGTCATCTTAGCTGTTTAGGCTTCTTTAAAATGCTCAAGGCATTTCCACACTGGAATGTGGGAGAAGAAGCCTACGGTTCAAACTGTAGATCATAGTCATTGGGCAATGGATGGTGCTGGGCTACTAGCCTGCCCATATCTCTAAATTCTTATTGAATTCTGATCTTGGTAAATCCAAGGGATGGTATGGAAAGTACCATATGTATCTTTCAGTGAAAGGGATCTGAGCAAGTACTATCTCCTCCTTGCATGGAACAGAGGGCTCTAAAGGTTCTGATTTGCAATTTGATGTCAATTCTTTCCAAGAAGGTATGCATTTGTAGTCATTTTCACGCCTACTTTTTTCTTTCTTTTTTATTTATCAATAATTATTTTTTATTGATTTTATTGAGCTATACAATCTTCTCTGCTCCCCTCCCTGCCTCTCCCCTCCCTTTTACCCATCTCCCATGTCCCCTATGCTCCCAATTTACTCATGAGATCTTGTCTTTTTCTACTTCCTATCTAAATTAGATTCATGTATGTCTCTCTTAGTGTCCTCATTGTTGTCTAGGTCTCTGGGATTGTGATTTATAGTTTGGGTTTCTTTGCTTTATGTTTAAAAGCCACTTACAACTGAGTACATGTGATAATTTTCTTTCTGTGTCTGGGTTACCTCACTCAATATGATGTTTTCTAGCTCCGTACATTTTCCTGTAAATTTTAAGATGTCATCATTTTATTTCTGCTGTGTAGTACTCCATTGTGTAAATGTACCACATTTTCCATATCCACTCTTCAGTCGAGGAGCATTTAGGTTGTTTCCAAGTTCTGTCTATGACAAACAATGTTGCTATGAACATAGTTGAGTACATGTCCTTGTAGCACAATTGAGCATCCTTTGGATATATACCCAAAAGTGGTATTACTGGGTCTTGAGGAAGATTGTTTCCTAATTTTCTGAGAAATCACCACACTGACATCCAAAAGGGTTGTACCAGCTTTCATTTCCACCAGCAATCAGAAGTGTTCCCTTTATCCCACAACCTCTCTAGCACAAGTTGTCATCAGTGTTTTTGATCTTGGCCATTCTTACAGGTGTGAGATGGAATCTCAGAGTTGTTTTGATTTGCATTTCTCTGATGACTAAGGATGTTGAACATTTCCTTAAGTGCCTTTCAGCCATTTTAGATTCCTCTGCTGAGATTTCTCTGTATAGGTCTTTCACACCTCCTTTTTTTTAATTCATAATTCTGTATTACTAAAAATGGGATCCTAGCAATATAAAATATGGGTTCTCCTTACTGACACACAGTATGTATTTTACTTCTTTCAACATTTGGTAGAGTTCCACAAATGTATATAGTTTATGTCAACTTTTCACTGTTGCTTATTATGTAATTATTGTTGCCTAAAGGATTATTAAATAATATTTACCCCAAGCCCACGAATTTGTGTATATTGTCTTATTTGGATGAAAAAGTTTTCTGAAACAGTAAGAAAATTAAGTATTTTGAGTTATGGAATGCAACCTCATTTTCTGGGTAGGTGTGTTAAATATAAAGATCAAGACACAGCATTAGTAGAGCTACAGAACTAGACTGCCCGCATAAATCAATGTATGGTCTCTCACCTGAAACTGGGCATGATGGGAGGGATCATTCAGGAAATAAAGTGTCACTGCACCACAGTTTCTGAGTAAAAAAGGAATCAAGTCTGTTGTTTTAGACCACTTCATTTGTGACTTTATAAATTTATTACTTTGAACTCATTTGAAAACTAATACTATCTCATTTTATAAAAACATAATCTAATAACACTACTAATGCATTATAAGTGTCATGATTTTATTTTTACCTAATATAAGTGGTCAGAGGTTACAACAAAGATTTAGAGGTTGAAGGAAATGGAAAAAATGTAAAAACAGATCAAATTCAAAAATTTATATTTATAATGGAATCAAATTCAGAAATAAGTGTTTTTCTAATACTAGTTCTTCAATATCAATTATAAATTTGTTTTCTATTTTTTATTACTTTCTTTTTGGAGGCCATGGTTTAAGAATAGACTTTCTCTTGATACTTTGACTCTGAATTAGAAAGTAGAACTAGTCACAGGACATGTTGAGTTGTATGTTATGGGACATAACAATTGAACTTCCAATGCAGCAAGAAGACATACTATATTTTAGCCTAAATTTATTTCTGTTTTATACATAGGTTCAAGGGCATATTTTTACAAAATGAAATGATTAATGTTCATATTTTTCTATGCTCAATCTGTTCATGATATTGTTTATCTTAATACATAAAATATAGTTGATAATGTGTTTAAAATGTTTACTTAAGTAAGCTCACCTAAACTGTATATTTTTATTTAATTGTACAAGTACTTTAATATATGCACAGTTCATATATAAAAGTCATA
>NW_026067962.1:3377686-3394686 GCF_014885135.2 Alexandromys fortis
AGGAATAAGGAAGACCGAATCTGAAAGTGATCCCAGGCAGGGAGTACATGTGATGGTTTGGTAGGAGAAAAGAAAAAGGGGAAATTGTATAAGTACATCATAAACACAAAAATAAGAAAAAATAAGAAAGATAAAAGGGTCATGACTGTTAGAAAAACGATCATTCATTTGGAAACACCTTATGAAATATGGTGTATCAACATTTATAGAAAGATATAAGTTGTATAAGAGAAAGTCATTCAGCCATGTGTGTGAAATGGCATTCTAGTTTTGAGTTTTTTACGTTGTGTTTTCAATATATTATCTTTAGAAGTTAAAGTAAGTTTTGTTAAGAACTCATAAGGACGTTATGAATTACATCCACTGAAAATCAAACCCAGATCTGTCTCTTCCCTCGTCCCAGAACCAAAATGAAGCTCAAACTCCAGTCCCCTCCTTTTGCTTCCTGTGCGACTTCTCTAAATTGCTGCCTCCTCTGTGACTGATTCTGGTCAGCTAATAATCACTGTCTCTGCCCTGATTCAAGATATAACTTTATTATGCAGTCTCGGATGTGTCAGAGTGCGATCAAACTATCCCACAACAATCAAGTTCAGTGCTGTAGGTAATCAGATTAAGTCAGAAGGGCAGGTTCCTGTATTGTATTTTGTCTTAGAATACTTCTTTTTTTTTCGGAGGGAAATTTAATGGATGTTATTTGTAGCTGTTCTCTCAATTCTGGAAATAACCAGGCCAGCTTAAAGATAAACAATTATATTTTTAATTGTTATATGGAGAAACTAACGCCACAAGAATGGGAAGTGAAGTCCGAGTTCTGCTGTGTGCCATGGGAATCACCCAGACAAAGCACACACCTAGTCAGTCCCAGTTTTTCTTCCTGGGCTCCAGGTAGCCATGCCTTAACTGGGTTGCACTTCTTAAAGGTTATTGGTTAACAGAGCTTCTCCCATCCGTTATTATTATTGATGCAGATTTTGTTGGAAGTCTCTGTTAGCAAGATATTCTCCTCTTTGGGTCAACTTTAGTCTCTCTCCATGCGAAGCCATCCTCTGAATCAAGTATTATTTATGAAAGTATATATTGATTTATCTTATCTTCAAGGTATATGTGAGGGTTTTGAGATTCGTGAGCAAGCAATATGTTAATGCAAGTTTTATTCAACACATTAGAATCATCCTCAAAGATTAAGTAGAGAAACATTGTAAATTTACATGAATATTATAAATTAAACTCATATAACACTATTCATGTGTTTTTACTTTTAATTTATTGGTATTTGGTATGGTCACAAAATCCTGTAATCTCAAATCTGTCTACAGAATATTTTCATCAAAGTCAGAATAGACAGCCTATTACCATTAAGCAGCCACTTCCTTTCCCAGCTCCCAACAATCACTAGCATGTTATTTTATCTATAGATTTGCCAGTTCTGGATATGTCATACACATAAACATATGAAATAATTTCCTGGTTCTCCTTATTTAACACGATGTATTTTAACTTAATTCTTGTAATTTGTAATTTATGTGATTGAGTCAGACTAAGCCGTGAGTATATGTAATTTTTGTATATCCAGTTATCATAAGCTATGATGAACACTTTTATTTTCATCTTTTGACCACTATGCATAGTAGTGCTATGAACCATTATATGTAAATTGTTTGAAATCACAATTTTTCAGTTCTTTGGGTGAGATGCCCAAGAGTGGTGTTTCTGTTTGTCTCTCTGAGAAATGGAACAACTGCTAATGTCTAAAACTGAGCCCTCATTCATGGTCACCAGCAGTGAGTTAGGATTCCAATTTATCTGCATCTTCAACATATTTAACTCTTTGTTGATGGTTGTTGTAAGCCACCGTGTGGGTGCTGGGAACCAGAACAGGTCCTCTGTGATGGGAACAAATACTCCTTACCTCTGAACCATCTCGCTAGCCCCAAAGCACCAATATTTAACTCAAAAATAGATATGTTTATTTGTAACTTTTGCTTATGCTATCACACCATGGTTTTACTTTGTGTATCCCTGATGGCTAGTGAAGCTTAACATCTATTTATGTGTTTATTATCCAATTGTTTAATGTACTTCAGAAAAGCTTATCAAATTTGGTAACTTTTGGTTCTAGACATTTCTACCATTCTTGCCCTCTCTGTATTGGAGATTTTTTTTCATTTTACTATGCCCACTAAACTCCTGTCTCCAAAGCAAAACTTTCATGTTTGTGCTTTTCTTCTGAGTCTGAATTTTTTTGTTTTATATTAGTTCCCTGGCAATTTTGACTACAGTTAATAATCTACTGTGTATTACAAAACTGTTAAAATAGCTTAACACATCACTACCAAATACATTGGCAAAGTGATAGATATGTTAATTAACTTGATTGAATATTTCTATGGCATATACATGGATCAAAGCACCAATTTTTAAACTTCTTCCAATTTATTTTTTATTCTACCCAAATGTGGTTTCTCCTCCCTCCCCTCCCCCAGTCTTTATCCCCTCCCTGCTTTCCTCTCCCCAGATCCACCCCCTCACTCTGTTTCCCTTAAGAAAAGAGCAGTCTTCCCAGAGACATCAATCAAACATGGCATAATAAGCTACAATAATGCCAGGTACATACCACCAAACGAAGACAACCCAGTAGGAGGAAATGGGTCCCACGAGCAGGCAGAAGAGTCAGAGACAGCCTCAACTCCCATTGTAAGGAGTCCCACAAGAATACCAAGTTTATAACAACTAGGTCAGACCCCTACAGTTTCCCTGATATCTGTAAGCCCCCATGAGTCTAGGTCAGTTGTTTCTGTGGGCCATGTTCTATCAGTGTCCCTTTGCCCTGTGTCCCTCCAATTCTAACTAACCTTCCACCCACCCACCTACCCACCACCACTCCTCTGCAGGACTCTGAGTTCTGCCTAATGTTTGGCTGTGGGACTCGGCATCTGCCTGCATCTGTTGTTGAAGTCTCTCTGTATTACAATGTGTCATTTTTAATGAAATAATTTAATCCCACTACTGCTTCACCACCCCAAAATGATTCAATTCTTTATGTTGATTCACCTCCCCATACTTTAACTCAGTTCTGAGTTATTTTATATTCCAATTATACTGAATCGTTAAGCCATTCTTCTACTTATAGTTTGAGCAAATGGAGAGATTCTCAGTGAGGTGCAAACCTGATATAATCTATGTAAAAACTAGTAGGGTACCATGTTCATTTTCTATGCAGTTGGGGAATAATGTAGAAGAACTTATCCCGAGGTGAAAAAAAAGTGAATATGTTGTAATAAGAAAGCCATTCAGAGAAGGGCACATATTGCACGTTCAACACATTGTCCTCCACATGTTCACAATCCTCTTAGGTTCAAATCTCTTAGAGACTTATTTAGAGAAAGCTTTAAAAAATGTCAAGAGCAATTTCCATAAAGTCCACATAAGATTTGAGGACCTGAACATCATTGTTCTGTGTGTTTGACGAATGCTTGCATGTGTGCTTTGGCAGGGTTGTCCTGGTGAATTAATAACAGGGAAACATGGTTCCCCTTTACAGAAAGACACCTTTGAATCTATTGAAAAAGAAAGGTGTTACCCCTGAAAAGGACAACTTTTCACAGGACACTGAGTTTACCTAAGTGTGTGATGAAGGCTGTAGGGAAGGAGGAATTGATACGGGTTAGGCACCTGAAGATAATGAAGAGATACTAAGAATTTGGAACTGCTGATTTTATTGTTTGGTTAAAATATTTATTGTATATATGTGTATATATATACATATGTATATATATATATACATATATATATCTTTTGTCTGCCTCTATATGTCTGTATACCACTGGCATATTTTGTGCCTTGGGAAGCCAAACAAAGGTATAGAGTCCCCTTGAGTTAGAGTTAGAGATAGTTGTGAGCTGTCATGTGGGTGTTGGGAGTCAAACCTGAGTCCTATAGAAGAACAGCCAATGCTTTTACCTGCTAGCTATTTTAAAGGCTTTAGAAATTTTACATTTTTTGAAGATATAGTATCTTCCCTGACTATATAGAACTTCTCTACATGTGTGGAATCCACTAGAAGAACCATTTCCATCCCTGTTTCTTCTAGAACAATTCCTACAGGCATCTTCATTTTGTCAGAGGTTTTGTTTTTCAGATAATTTATCACATTTCACTTCTTTCAGGAAAGCATGTCTCATTGAATTTTCAATGAATGGTTTAAGGGATATTAGGTATATTAACATGGAGTATGAAGTCAGACCTCTGCTTCTCACCTGTTCTGAAGATCAAATCAAAACGTATGAAAAACTTGCATTTTAGGACTTGACACTACAGACGTGCTATAAGCAGCTGGAAAGATGGCTCAGCAGTGAAGAGCATTTACTGGTTTTCCAGAGGTTACATGTTCAGGTCCCCATCATCCATGACAGGTGGCTCACAAGTGCTTGTACCTATAGCTTCACTGATTGTGACATTCTATTTCTCTCTCAGGTACCTACATACATATGGCATACAGACAGACAGACATAAATGAAAGTAAAAATCAATATTAAAAAATGTAATAAATATTGAAAGAACTAAAAGAATAGAACATGTGTGATGTTTGTGTAGGGAAAGTCTTTATTGGTTCTTGCTAAACTATGGCTACACAGGAGCTAGAAATTCTGAAGTACTCTTGTAAGTATGGTGGTTATTGTTAACAATAATGTACTATGCTTTTCTAAAAGCCAGGCCAGGTATTTTGAAATTTTCACCATAAATTAGTGGTAAGTGCTTGAAGAAATACATATTTATAAACTGATTTAGGCATGTTGTTGAGAATATGGGGAAAGAGGAGTCCTTACACATTATCTGTGGGACTGAAAACTGGCACAGCCTCTATGAAAATCAATATGGGAGCATTTAAAAAACCTAGAAATAGACCTACCATATAATTCAGCTATAACCCTTCAAGGTATTTATATTTTCAAATAGGAACTCTTGCAAACCACATTAGCCCAGAACTCTCTAGGAAATTGGGAATGACCAGACTGTCTTGTTTTCCTTCTACCTCCCATCATACATAGTCATATACCACCACATCTAGCCACTTCAGGGTACATTACTGAGGGTTCTAGACCAGCATACCACAGAAGTGCTTGCACACACACATTTATTCCTTCATATTTACTACCAGAGGCGACACATAGAACCAACCTAGATGTCTGTCAGTGATGGTTAATGAAATAAGAATCATAGAACTTGATCCGACTGTAATTTAAATAAAGTTAAGGCATTTTGAGGAAAATAGATGGAAATGGTGATTATTTATTATTGTGCTAATCATGATTAGTCAGATTCACATATGTATATACATATATACATATTTATGTAAATGTATATGAATCCAAAACTATTAAAGAGATGCATATATATAAAGCAGAAAGGGAAGTATGAGTGGGGAGGAAGGAGTCCAAAGAGAGAGTTTCAGCAGTATCTTTGGAACTTTTGTCCTTAAAGCCTCTGGACCACATCTGTACTTCGGGTATGCTGCTGCATATTCTGCATCTCTATGTGCATGTCTCTCTGTTAAGAGTTTCCCATATGTGATGGTTTCTACTTAAAAGCACAGTGACCAGCACACAGTAATAATGTAGTACATGTAGTACAGGCACAATGAACTTACGGTGTGTTCCTCAAAGGCCAAGATTATTTCTTAGAACATATATCACAATATAAAGTATTCCCATTATCTGCTTTAGGTCAAGTTCTCCTTCCTGGGCATTCTGTCTTTATCTTTCTTTCCCAGTTTCTTAACTATTCTGGAGCTATTGTTTTTTTTTTTTTCCTTTCTCCTTCCTTTCTTTCCAAGCATAATTTTTTTTATTATCCTGATTGACAGAGACCTTCAGGTGAAATACATCTTTTCTGACCCACCCATTTATATATATATATATTTCAGCACCAATAGCATGAAATACAATTTGCCGGAGTCAGTGACTTTCTTCTATCATCCGGGTTTGGGGACACAACTCCAGTCATCAGCCTTGGAAGCTAATGCTCTTATCCATTGCACCATCTTTCTTGTCCATTAAAAAGTTTGTTTTCATTAAATTGCATCCTAAATTTCCATCCAGTGAGGTTGGCTCACAAACACATAGCAATAGGGCAATCCCCAGAGAAGAGATAGTGCCTGCCATATTTGGGCTTGCAAGTACTGCATTCCTGTCTTTTAAGAATCAGGATGGTGTGTTACAGGCCACCCTAGACAATCAGAGCCTTGCCAGTTAAAGTGTTAAAGGAATTAATTCATTTTCTGTTTATGAAGGCTGAGATCAGAAACCATGTCTTAATGTCTGCTTCCGAGTCCCTCCTTTACAAACGAGTGGCTCCCTTGGTATCTGAGGATGCACACCTGAATGAGTTGCACTGGAGAATCCTAAGGGGATACTTCCTTGGCAAACAGAGAAATGAAACGAACTCTGCTTGCTGATTTTTTTGAATTTGCTGAAAAAGTTTTTGTTTGTGAGCCTTAAAAAACATAAGATCATAGTGTAGAGCAAAAACTGTTATATACTTGAAGGAGAAATTTTAGCTGCAATTAGAAATATAGTTATCATTAGATAACAGTAAAAAAAAAACAGCATATACAGAAATCTGTGAAACATTGTTAGAATGCTAATATCATGTTACGGCTTTATTAGACTTATTTTCCGGTGAGTACTTAGGAAGGGATGGGTAGCGTTACAAACATAGCATAGGCAGAATGCAAGTATCGTGGAGGTATTAAGCTATGGCAAGCCATCTAGACATATGGAATCTGGGAACCTTGGCTAATAGGAGGGACATTTAAGCCAAGAAAGAAATCAAGAATGAAAAAATCCAAACTAGTGAAAGTGAAAGTTTTCTTGTGATAGACAAGTTTTGTGGTTTGAAACTAACAGTGGAAGGTTCCCTAATTAAAGAAGAAATAGTATTCTAGCAACATGAATTCAGACTAGTTAAAACATACCTCCGCTAACTTGAGTGTGTGTGTGGTTGTACCAATTGTAAGGATCCAAGGCTATTTTTATTGAATATAGATTTATTCATCAATATATCATTATTATGGCTCCCCTTCACCAACTACTCCAAGATCCTTCTCACTACTCCACCCATCTAAATACAATTCTTTTCTTGCTTTCTCTCATTAGAAAACAAACAGGCATCTAAAAAAGAAAAAGGAAAAATAAGATAAAATAAAGTCAGGTAATCTAAACAGAAATACAACAGCAAAAAGAACTATCTAGTTGAAGTCCCATCTTCTCCACCTGTATATATTGTAGGAAACTTCTGCTGTATTAGGTTTCCATGCAATTCATCCAATGGTTCTTAGTTTTATTTATCCAACCTCATATTTTCTCCCTTCCTGTTCTGGTCTCCCCTCCCCCATTTGATCCTCCAATTCCAGTGCCCATCAAATTCATCTATATCTATTAAAGAAATACTTGACATCCTTAGTCATCAGGGAAATACAAATCAAAATTACTTTGATATTTTATATTATACCTGTCAGAATGGTCAAAATCAATAAAACAAATGACTGATCATGTTAGCAAGGATGTGGAGTAAAGGGGACACTCATTCATAGCTGGTAGGAGTACAAACTTGTACAGCTACTGTGGAAATAAATGAGACAGTATCTCAGAAATATGTGAATTTATCCAGCATATAGTTGATCAAGATATAGTTCTGTCAAGCCGGGCGGTGGTGGCGCACGCCTTTAATTCCAGCACTTGGGAGGCAGAGGCAGGTGAATATCTGTGAGTTTGAGGCCAGCCTGTTCTACAAGAGCTAGTTCCAGGACAGGCTCCAAAGCTACAGAGAAACCCTGTCTCAAAAAACAAACAAACAAACATATGTATTTCTGTCACTCTTGGTCATATACCCAAATAACACTACATCTTCCTATAGAAACTTGCTCAACCATGTTCATTGATGCTCTATTTATAATAATCATAAATTAGAAACAGACTGCATTTCCATCCACTAACTCCTGATAAAGAAAATGTGGTACATTTAGATAATGGAATATTATTCAGCTGTTTAAAAAATGAAATCACTAAATTCTCAAATAAACAGATGGAACAAAAAAATAAATCATTCCATCTGAGGCAACACAGACCCCAAAAGACAAGTATGATATATATTTGCTTATATTTGGATATTAACTGCTAAGTGGTTGATAAGTAACCCACACTCCATATTTATTACCACACCGGTTAGGCATAGAGAAAAGTATCGGGGAAAAGATTGGATCGCCAAAGGCTATTATTGGAAATATGCAATAAAACTGTCCATTAAATTGTTCCCTTTATTTTCTAAAGTGCAAAGAGAAGAATGATCTCCAGGAAATTTTAAAATATTTTTATTAAGTTGTGTGAGTGCATATAAGAATATTGATCCTAAGGGGAAATACCATGATTTTGTCTTAGTTAAAGCCTGTGTAACATGAAAAATGGATGATGTTTGTTGAATGAATTGCTGGCTGTTCATTGGAAATTAGAATGCAGAGTTATGCTCAAACCCTTCTGCCCAATGTTATACATGACTATTACATGCTTTTGGCTTCATACTTCCCTAAACTTCATTTCTTTCCTATATAGTACCTCAACATTCTCCTTTAATGGATCCTGCCATACTGGATAGTTATATACACCAATTAAAAGGAAAAAAAAAACAGTGTTGGAAGTGATTGTAGCCCACAAGAATGTTGAAAGCAAAGTGGCAACTAAATTTATTCTATTCTTATTTTATTACATGGAAATGTCTTTCTTATTCCAGAATGCTGATATTTTTAGGGTACATCATGTGATAGTGATATTATTATGAGAGCTACTAATGCACAAACGTGTTCAAATAATTTGTAATTATTACATAGGATGATTATCATCATTACCATATGTAAATATTTGAGTCATAGTACTATGTATAAAATAATAAATGTTTCTGTACATTAGTTCATGTAATTGGCATAATATCCTTAGGAAATACTCATTCTTTATCTGACAATTCAAGAAATTGAGACATAATGAACTTTTATCTTTTATTCAATGTCACAGAACTAATATGCACAGAGAAGGAATGTGATCTGAGGATGTCTGAATTGAAAAGTAGCCTGTATACCAAATGGACTCTATGGCTAATGGTAGTGCAACTGTAAAAGACTGCAGAATGAGCAAGCTGGCAACATGCCCCAGAAATAGATGAGAATGACAAGAATTCAAAGCATCAGTTTCTTTTGTATGCTTGAGTATATCCTTGTATTTTCAGGATATTTATTAGGCTAAAATTAACTTGGAAGTCCTTGCATATGCTAATCAGCTGCCCTGTTTACCTTTAAGCTGAACTTTACAGATGGTATTGTACCTTTATAACCTTGACATTTATTAGGGCTTGAAAAGTGCTGTTCACTCCTTGAAAGAAGAGCCTAAATGTGCTCCCAGTCAGAGTACAGTAAAAAAGAATCACTACTCTGTCTGCTAAGTGTTTGAGTGGTTCTTTATGGCAGAGTAAGCATCTTTGCCATTATTTTATTTTATTCTTAAAGTCCTCTATGAGAAGCAACCTGGATATTTTTGACCTTTCTATTCTAATACAAAAAACAATGTGAATAAAAAATGAACTAAAACTGAAAATCAACCATTAGCACTCTTCTATGGGTGCTATTTTTTCTTATTTAATTCCTTCAAAAATATATTTAAAAAATTTGAGATTATAATATAATCGCATCATTCCTTCCTTCCCTTTCCTCTCTCTAAACTTTTCCATATATGCTTGCTTGCTCTTTTTCAAATTCATGAGCTATTCTCTTGTCTAATTATTAAGAAATACAAGTTGAAGAAATATACAGGGGAAATTTAAAAGAGATAATGCATACTCTCCATTGAATATGTTAGAATGTGAGACTGGCTTTTTACTAGTAAATATTACTAAGTATGACTTGGATGATCATGTCACTTCAGATAGAGCAATTCCCTGCTGTCATAACTAATTATGTTAGATGTCATTGTTCTAGTCCCTTGTCAGTAGGAAGCTCAGCTTCATAGACTTCAGCTCTTTACCTACACTGACATCCATGCAGAGGAAGGACAGATTTTTAGTGAGCTGCCCAATAAACTCTCAGGAACATTTGGGAAGTATCATTATAGATAAAGGGTCATTGTTATTTCTAGCATAGATTTAAAAGCAGTTTGTTCTTTTAGTAAATAAAGCTATAGTAAAATGATTCTTGAATTTATGCTAATATGAGGAAACTCTGTAGACAGAGACTGAATTTCCATTTCCCAACCACCCAGACCTGAATAATCACATAGGAACTATATTAATTACAATGCAGTTTGGCCACTGGCTCAGGAATATTCCAAGCTAGCCCTTACATCTTAAATTAACCCATTCCTATTAATCTATATATCTCCGTAATGTTCTGATATCTTTCTTCATTGGCGGCTGCATAGTGTCTCTTTGACTCTGCTTACTCTTTCTATATAACTCTGTTTCCCACCTGGCTTTACTCTGCTAAGCCATTGATTCAACAAAAGAAAACACATATTCAGAAGGGTATCCCACATCAAAACTCCATTTTATTTACTTCTTGATGTACTTGGTTTCTTGCCAATATGCATTCTCCAAGAATCTATATTGTTTGAGAAAATTCATTTGTTAACCAACATATCTGTAATCTTATTGAAGAAGTTACTCTAATATAATTAAAAATAAAGCTTGAAAAGCAAAGAAATTAAGTTAGTAAATCATTAGAACAAAGGAATGTGGATGTGGTTATTGGTAACAGACTTAGGAAACAGTATTAGGTTAAAGCAAGCGCCAGAAATGTTATGTGCTCCTAGATATGTGAAGATGAGTGACGTCAAATAAAAAAAGGCAAACAGAAGAGTAGATATTAAGTGATAAGATGCTGTGTTTGTTGATTTTATGTCAACTTGACACAAACTAATATAATATGGAAGGTATCAATTGAGAAGATGCCCTCACCAGATTGGCCTGTGGGACATGTTATTGATTGTTGGTATGGATAGGCCCAGATCTTTATTGGTGGTACTCCTGATGTGGGATTCCCCTTTGTATGCTGTGAATACCATTGGTTAATAAAGAAACTGGCTTGGTCTGATAGGGTAAAGTAGGGCTAAGCAGAGAAAACTAAAGTGAATGCTGGGAAAAAGCAGGGTGGAGCCAGAGAGAAGCCATGTAGCCCACTGGAGACAGATGCTGGATGAAACATTTCCGGGTAAGTCACAGCCTTATGGCAATACACAGATTAATGGAGATGGGTTAATTTAAGACATGAGTTAGCCAGAAATACACTTAAGCTATAGGTCAAACAGTATTGCAAATATTATTGGTTCTGTGTCATTTTTTTCTGGAGTCTGGGCATTTAGGAAACAAACAAAGTGACCTCCCACAACACTACCCATGAACTGGTTGTCCCAGGTTCATAAGAAAGCAAGTGGAGCAGGCTATGAGGAACAAACTGGCAAGCAGCAACCCCCACCCCCCATTTTCTCTGCATCAGCTCTGACCTTCAGTTTCCTGCCTATGGTTTGAGTGCCTGCCCTGAATTTTCTAGATGATAGACTACTGTAAGATATAAGATGAAATGAATCCTTTCTGCCCCAAGCTGTTTTGGGTCATGATGTTTAATTGTAAGAGTAGAAACCCTAACTAAGATAGGTGCCACCTTCAGATACCTTTCATTAAGATAACATAAGTTTACAATTATCATACACTAACGAAACTTTGTAATTTCTAATAGTGTCATAAAAGAGTATTTCTGTTTGTTAGAGGAAATATTGCACTGCTAGGCCACTCCTTGTGTTCAGAATCTCAGGGAGCAGAACTGTCAATTGTCTTGGCCAAAACATCCAGTTCTATGCAGGCCTGAAAGGCAACAACTTGAAGAAAGTAAATGACACAGGTCTGACTTGCTGATTGAAGGCACTTTTAGAAAGAGAGATTGAGGTCTTTTAGGGCAAACACTTCATGACTGCGGTAAAGAGGTGCAGGCCCTTTGCCTCAGAGATGGGGCCCTTAATCACATTTGTTATAGGTAGGTTGAGATCAAGTCCAGTTTATTTAGTTACCCTTAGCAGTATCTATCATGGATCTGCCACAGGCCAGCTTTGCGACCTTAAGCTAATACTTAACCTCACTGAGTCCTTTCTCTACAGCACAATCAATACATTTCCTGTTCTTTTTAGGTCTTAACACAGATGCCTGGGAACAAAGAGCATAGTTAATATAAAGTTGTTTTAAGCTACTTACAAGACAAACATTGGATAATGCAGATTATCACTATGATTAAAGGTAGTGATTATTATTTAGCAGTGTTTTGAAATGAACAGTGCTGGTCAGGGTTTAAATCACTCAGCCAAAAATCAACAAAGAATTAGCTTAAATGTTTATGATGATTGTGCTGGAGAGGATGCAATGTTCTGGTCTAATAATCTCTTAACGATTTCCCTAGAAATGACCTCAAACAGGTGGGTTGATTTATCACAAAGTAAAAGCCTTCCTTATTTTTAAAAGTTGGCATTGAGAGTACCAAAAACCAAAATATTCTGTTAGAGGTTGGTTTTGCTCAATGACAGCTGAGTCCCTACAGGTTTTCATTCCATTTTCTCAAATATCTACCACCCTCCTACTTCTGCTTTAAACCACACACCATTGGAAAATAACTGTAAAATATGTGTGGGAACAACACAAGTCAGCAATGTGTATACATGTAACATTCAGTTCTTTCCAAAGCCTAATAACTGCTGTTTTCTGTTCTACTTGATGATAAGACTGAGAAGAATAGAGGGGCGATATCTTCATAGACAAATATCTTTAGTACTTTCAGACAGTTTGGGGAGTGTTACAATCAATATTTGACATGGTGATTGTCTACTTCCAGTTGAGAAGGCTTGCTTTCTCTGCCAGTTGTGGGCACTAAACTAAAGCCAGAGGTATGGGCTCAGCCCTGCCTTCTCCTGTGAAAGATTGTATGTTATTCTGTGGAATTTGGATGTTTATATGGAAGGTCATTGCCTCTTCTTCTAACCCTGACTGCCTATACCACTCCGTGGAGCTATTCTCTAAAAGCCGCCTCCCTTCTAAAGTACTTGACATGGTATGTTGTGTCTTGAGGGTGTTCTCTATAGCTCTCTAACATCAGAAGTCCTATCGGGAAAGTATGGACCATCCATCTCTGTTATCACTACCGCTTTCCTTTCATGCAGTCCTCACAGATGCTTCTTCTCGAATGCCATACTCTTTAGTTTTTGTTTTTTAAAAGTTTGATTCCTTGGAAACTACTAATCCTCGGTAATTGGTAGAGAAAAGAGAAAATACTTCTATGTTTAGCCTCCCTGTGTTACCATTGAATAGATGCAATTTTTTATAAATAAGCTTTAAAGACTTGTTTTCCCATCTTCTTTAGTTTCTTAAAAGAATACATAAGAATTTATCATAAATAAAATTCTTATCATAAGTGCAAAAAGGAGATAAAAGATCTAAGCTAATCAATTATAAACAATAGCTAACACTTTTAAGTACATATTTTCTTCCACAAAATTTATATATTTAAAGCATATAAACATATTCTTAGATTTATTTCCTTCCCTCAAATCACACAATAGTTAATGTTTACATTTTTTATGTAATGTGGGATCTACACCTAAGAAAAGGTTCCACATATATAATAAAAGGCCCGAGGAGGTGGAGGTGTTCAAGACTGCCACCAAATTATTTATTCTTTCTGATACACAAAATTGTCTTAATGCCTGACATTGCTCTTTCATGGTCCTCATCTGAACCTAGTTTTCAAGTGTGGAGATTCCTTTTGCCTTATAACCTTGGTGGGGCATATTTACTTCCCTTTATCCAAAAAAAAAAAAATTAGTATTTCACTTTCCCAGTTCCTCTTGTCTAGTTATGGACACACGAACTAGGTAATGCCCAGACTGATGCTCCTACCACAGCATAGATATTTAAGGATTTGTCTCTTGCTCCACGAGCAGCTAAATAAAGGTTGTACTTCAGGGTAGTACAGTGTTGCCAACAGTGTTGCCAACACCTACCTGCACCCAAGGTTCTTGGCTAGCAACACTAGTAGAAGAACCATATCTCACTGCCCTGAGGTAGCAGCCACAGAGTCTTTCTCAGTCAGGTTGTTTGCCTGATTCAGGGCATTAAAACTAGGTACATAGCCAACAGTTTGTTGTTAAAAACTTTCCTACATATTTGATATCCCCCTTATATGCTTATAATAAATCTCCCATTTAAACCTACAACCATTTAATCAGTGTAACCATATTTTCTTCTATCCTGAAAGCACAGTTTCTGTGTTTGAAGTCTTCATATTTTATCAAAGAAGAAGTTAATTTTTGTATAGGATACATTTTACAAAATATTATGTATTATAATATTTCCTTATGACCTCCTAACACACATGCACAAACACCAGATTTCATGTTCATTCTAGTGTAGGCACGCATATCATGTGCAGTATTGTCTCTCAAGTCATGCCCACTGCCTGATGCTGAATAGGCAGGGAATATTTATTTTAAGGACTTGAGAGAGTGATATAATTTTATACAACACTTTCCTCGAACTCGATTGGTACTCAAGTGAAAATTTCAAGAGAGGTTACTCTGCAAGATTTACATAATTTCTCATTAACCTTTCAGTATTTATTGGGCTTCTTACAAAGTCTCTTGTTCCTTATTAATTCCATTATTCCATCGTTTTCTCACCTGTCCCTAAACACGTTCACATAAAACTGCATATAACCCATTTTTCCTACACGAGAAAATGGCCCGGATTCTACTATTGTTTTTACCTTTAAAATGTTTTCTGGGAAGTCATAGTATTAATATCTGGAAATTTAAACAAGTTTATACTTTCTTTTCTCCTTGATCATAATACATTTAGGCTACATTCAGTTCATCAATATAGAGAATAATGTTTGATTTGTCGATGACATAATTTATGCTTAATATTTTCAATATAATTTGTGGAAGAGAAGTTTAGATTGGATTTAGACATGTCTTTAACTTCCTATGCTTAGATCTTGCCTACCAAAGTTCTAAGGTACAGTCATTATGCTAGTCTGTCATGTGAAACTCTATCTGTGTTATCTTTCTCAGCATTCTGAATTTCAAGCTGTGAAATATGGGGGTTCTATTTTGTAATACTCTCTTTCTAGAACCTACTCTTTATTTTTCAAAGAGAACAAGGCCTGTAGGGGAAGAAAAGAATGGGGATAATAATGGCTCCATTTTTACAAGCACCCTGTCAGGTTTTTGTGATGTAACCTCTGCAAATCTAAGTAAAGGCAGGTGAGAAAGACCCAGGGGCTCCATCCATACAAGGCTGCCCTACATGTACCCACTGTTCCATCTAACCCTAACTCTCTCTTAGCCTTTTAAAGGGGAAAGAAAAGGACATGAATAGTTCCTGTCTGTTGTACTGCAGACTGGATAGAATAAATCAGAGAGGAAATTATACGTCTGGGATTTGGAAAACACTCATTATAACTGATCATAGAACAAATTGGCATAGACTCGTGCTATGTGCTGGCCTTACAGTGATTTAAATATATAGAAGGAGCCAAGGACAAGTAAGGGCATGACCTGGATTTCCAGTCTATTCTTTCAAATATCTTTATGTGATTTAAAAAATACATTTGAGCTCTTTTAAAAAGAAATAACCAACCAATGTGTTTTCTCTAGAAAGTGACTATATTAAATAGTATATTTCACAAAGAGATACCTTTAAATCATATGCAATTTAGTGGGGGAGGAGATGTCAGAGAATACCAAATTATAATACAGTATGAGGCTTATTAATCATTGGTAGTTTATATTATGTTATCATTCTGAGACACAAATAATTATAAATGATTAAAAAAAGACTTTTCTTTAGCTTCATGGTGATTCTATTATCTGGATTTTATAAAGAAGGAAACCGAGGCCTCGAGAAGTTGGACCACATGCTTAAAGCTGGAGTGTTATTAAAAAGTAGATAGAACTCAATCATTAAGTCTGCTTTTTAGCATGTGTACTACATTCATCTACTATATTAGATAGAAGTGAGAGGGCAAAAGGCACTACATGATAAATAAAGGTGCATTTCAGAGATGGAAGAATTTATGGACTGAGATTAATCTGTTCCTTTGGTGCCGACAGTATATAAAGTTTCCTGCATGGCGTTTAGAATGGTGGATATATGTTTAAATTTTTTATATCAATTTCCAGAAGTTAAAAAAGGGCTCACTTTTAAACAAACAGAAGTTAAATTGGATGAAAAACCCAGGGGCCAATTGTAAAATTAATGCAGATTTATGAACAGAACTAGCATTTCTCAAGATTTGCCTTGTGGCACCCCACCCCCAACCCTGCCCTGCTGCATGCTAGGACCAGTGCTCAACAACAGTTTTAAACTCCTACACTAAGGCTACCCACCCAGAGCGGTGAGCCTCAAGGTCCCCTGTAAGGGAGCCCGGGCACCCTCAGCCTGTGCTCCAGGGGCTCCTGTGCTCTCCTGGATCCCGCACTGCCTGCCCCATTCTTCCTTCTATCCCCGGATCACTGGGCTACCAGGCTGCCCTGTTTAGGTGCTGAGGAGATCCATCTGGACGGGTGAGTGTGTGCTATCCAGGGGCGATAGTCCCGGAAGAGAGCACAACACCCCTTCCCTCAGCTACCTCTGCAGGGCTGTCTTTCTTACACAGGACCCCTCAGACCCCTCCAAGCCTGTGTTTTCTGCAAGGTCCTTTGCTCAGGAACAGATTTCTGCTCCTACACTAAGGCTTCCAACCCAGAGCGGTGAGTGCCTGCCTACATGTCAGGCCTCAAGAACCCCTGAAAGGGAGCACGCGCACCTTCAACTTGTGAGGCAGGGTGTCTTGTGTTCTACTTGTCCTTGCCCTGTCCCCCAAGTTCCTCCTTTTTGTCCGCGGGTCATTGGACTACCAGACATCCATGTTTGGGTGCTGAGGA
>NW_026067962.1:3399393-3430362 GCF_014885135.2 Alexandromys fortis
CCTGAAATGACCCTATCCTATAGCCATACTGATGAATATCTTGCATATCACCATAGAACCTTCATCTGGCGATGGATGGAGATAGAGACAGAGACCCACACTGGAGCACTGGACTGAGCTCCCAAGGTCCCAATGAGAAGCAGAAGGAGGGAGAATATGAGCAAAGAAGTGAGGACCACAAGGAGTGCACCCACCCATGGAGACAGTGAGGCTGATCTATTGTGAGCTCACCAAGGCCAGCTGGACTGTGACTGAAAAAGCATGGTATAAAACCGGAGTCTCTGAATATGGTGGACAATGAGGGCTGCCGAGAAGCCAAGGACAGTGGCGTTGGGTTTTGATCCTACTTCATGTTCTGGCTTTGTGGGAGCCTAGCCAGTTTGGGTGTTCACCTTCCTAGACCAGGATGGAGGGGGGAGGACTTTGAACTTTCCACAGGGCAGGGAACCCTGACTGCTCTTCAGGCTGGAGAGGGAGGGGGAGAAGAGTGGGGGGAGGAAGAGAAGAGTGGGAGGAAGGGGAGGGAAAAGGGAGACGGGGAGGGAAATGGGAGGCGGGCAGGAGGCGGAAATTTTTTTTTCAATAAAAAAAAATGAAAAAAAAAAGATTTCCCCTGTAATGGTTTTGGGAATTCTGAGGTTGAACTGTTTAACATGCTTAAGTGTGTAGAGGCTTACACAGAAAGACTGATCAAAGCCTCTCTTTCCTATGTGCCTTGTTTTACAGGCACAGACACATTGATACATACACAGCCATACAAAAATTTTACTCGTACACAATAATATACATGTAAGGATTATAAAGATTAACACACTCACATACACTCGTACAGATAGACAAATAGGCATGCATGAGTGTGCATGCACGCACGCACTCACACACACACACACACACACAAACAGCTTTTTTCCTTTTCACTGTTTTATAGCTTTAAGAAACAAAATGAGACATAAGGTTGCCATTTCTTCAGCTGTAGTTAAATTGTTATGTAACATTTATATCAAAAGATATACGTAGCAATATTAGAGAGCTAACTTTCCTTCAGGAAGACATCCTGAGCGTCTAAAGGGTTGCAGGCACATTGGAGACTGAAGGAAAGACCATTGGTGCTTACAGAAAGATAATTGCATCTTTGTGATTTCCTGCCATTTAATGATCCAGGTTTCCACGTTTCTTGGCCTAAACCTTGGTCTCCAGCAAAGTCTCCTGTTTTCATCTATTTTTATTAGTTCTGAGTGCTACCTCACTCAACTCTTCCTCCAGATGGAGTGAGGGAAATAGAGTCTTAAAGGATAGCTTTTTGAATAGGTTATTAAACAGGCATCTTTCAGAATAATAAAGGACAATTTTGGAACTGTGCTTGGGTGCACTTGACTGCATCATCTTCATGTCCAATGAGCCTCACTGAGCATCTGTTTGCCACACTTCATTGTACCTGAGGTAGTTTCCAATCCAATAATCCATTGCAATTTATTTTATGCTAGGTAAATGACTGCTTTCTAGGCTCTAGAGGCAATTTTTCCTTTCTTATGTATGCTGGCCTGGAAGAATATTCTATTCACATTCTAACAAGAAGCAAATATCTAAGACTCCCTCCCATTCCTCAACTCTTCCTTTCTTTAAAAGATCAGATATTAGAACAAAGTAATCTATGGTAAGTATGCAAATCTTTATGATTTAGCACGAGCAAAGTACTTCAATGCATAAAATATGTCTTAAAATCCTGGAAGCAAAATAGAGATTTCACAGGTGTTGAGTCTATTTTTCTCTCTTCAAATATAACTGCTGATTTCAAATATGTAGATATAGGACCCATGCCCAATAAAATTACTGTCCTGCAGGTGCATAATAATAAATAAACATGAAAGTTTGCAAGAATGCACAAGGCAGACGTGAAAACAAGTACTGACAGTTTTAGAACTGAGATGTATAGTGTAGGTTGCATTGGAAAGGGCATCGATATTTGGAGTTTTTATGCTGGAGCCAATAATTTCAACATCGAGGAGAACTCTTTGCCTTCTCCCCCATTCCATGTAGTCATCCTTTATGTGCTTTGTAAATGGAGCACCTACTGTGTGCCATTTACAGAAGCAGGTGCTGGAAGTCCAGACAATGTGCATTTTTTTTTTTTACCAGGATAGCATAGAAAAATGCCGAAGACTGTGAGGATTAACAACGTAAGTTTAGCTTTCACAGTTCTGAAGGGTATAAATCACAAACATGTTACCCGACTTGGCCATCCTGTGGCTGTCATTTTTCTACCTTTGGGGGAGCTTGCTTATTACTATGTGCTGTAATGACTTTACTTCTGAGCAAGCACACTCTGGTAGCTCTTCATCCTTTGGTAAGAACATCAATCACATTGGATTTGAGACTACCCACTTAAGTGTTTTCAGCTTATTGTCCCTGCCCAGGATCCTATTTCCAAAGACAGGCATGTTTAAGATATTAAGGATTGGGCTGCCAACAAACAATTTTTTTTTAGTAGGGGAATAATGTAGTTGAAAGTACATCTAAAGGTAAGGGGCTGTCTTGGGGAAGCTTATGGTGTAATAGGAAATGATATGTTTATGATGTATTGCGAAGTGAGAAGAGATAGAGAAGCAAAACAGAAAATTTGGATCAGTATATCGAGGTTACCATGATATGTCTTAATTTAATTTCTCAGTGTTTTTTCTTCTGAAATGAGGTGTGTAATGTCTGGAATCCTTATGAATTTGATAATCTGTGATTCTCACTATGTGCCTAAATATATGAAAAATGAAGATAGGGACTGTGACTGGGAAAGAGGATGGCAGCCCCTTTCGCCCCAGTGTGCAAGCACCATGTCCATCAGTTGCTTCACATGTATAATAATGAGTCTTTGTTGGCATGTGTTTTCAAGAGTTGACGATTTGCAGTTCATCAATCAACTTCAAGGTTTTTTTATTCTGAAAGAATAAATACTAATCATAAAATAACACATTTTCTAGAAGCAAAAACATATCCTCAAACACAAATTTGGGAAGACACTTTGTTGCCAGAACTGAAGTCATTTTTCCCTGAATACCTTCTAAAAAGGTACTACTAAATAAGTAACAGAATTTCCTAATATGTAAAAAATCTTTAAGTAAATTCTTATGTTGCACATCTAGTGACAGATATATAAGGCTGGTTCCCATAAATTGTGATTCTTCTCTGTGGAAATGAATTTCCCTTTTTTCCTTTCACCTTTTATCCAGTGTGAAGTAATTTAAAAATCCATTAACACATATTGCCATGTTAATTGGGTGATATTCTTCAAGGTCAAGAAACTATCAATAGATATTGAATAGTGACTATAAATAAACTCATCATATTAATTAGATTTGTCAATTAAAATTGAGAATGGCTAACTCTTTATGACTGGATTAAAGGTGGATCACTTTGGGAAAATAATTTTCCTCAACATAATGGGTGAGGATCGGGTTGTTGTTCTCATATGTGAGTCTGACCATGAATGCAAGAAATCTGTTATTTTAAAAACACCTACAGATTCAGAAACTTTTGCACATATTAACAATGATAGATCATCTCAAAAATGTATTCAAATAGTAAAACTCCAATGTGACATTTATCAAGAAAATGCTGGACTAATAACACCTAATATTTATTAAGAGCTTGGACTATGCTGGGCTGTACACTGAAACTTTAAATACACCATCTCTCTTATTCCTCATGAAAACTGCATGAGGTATATAATTATCTTCTTTTGCAGGTAAAACTTTTTCCAAGGTCACTCAAACTACTAATAAGTGCTGAAGCTAGATTAAATTTAGGTCCATCTGACTCCAAGCCTAATGCTCTCTGCACCTCTCTGCATGTGCATGACTAGATAAATATTTTAATTAGTTTCACTCTGTCCACTACTTTCTCATGTGAGAAAGTTTCCGGTGACGACCACTATAACCCTTGGTTTTAGTTTTCATGCATTTGGAAAGACCATTCCCAGACTGCAAACATTGTCTAGTTTTCCATTTATTAATCTGGAGGTTGGGTGCTGTATACAAATGTGTAAACATTGTGCTTACTATTTTCTTGGTTGGAGAGGGCTATATATTTACCCACATTTTCTCCTTAGAATGTTAAATAGTCTGTTGCATCCTTAGAATTTCATATATCATCCTTAGCATCATTGATATGGCTATTCTGTTTGGGAATACAATATTCTGATTAAAGAATAATTTATTGTTATGAAAGACAAAGCTTGGAGTCTACGACAGAGGAATAAATGTATAAATGAACTTATGGCAATACTTTGGGACTGTTTGGTAGTTTCCAAAGGAAGAGACAATATCTAGGAAGCTCTGCCCTTGGAGGTTAGTTACTAGGTTCATGTCTCAAGCTCAGGATGGAAAAGTTCAGTCAGTCACCTAGTTCTTAGTGATCAGTGGTCATCTCCTCCACCACACATTGTTGCCTTCAGTGTGGTACCTCCACTCTCAGGCATCTATAAAGTGAGTGTCACAAGGTGGCTCGAGTACATGCAATAAACAAATATGCCCTTCTACTTTAGAAAACAAAAGGAAGCTTTTCTTTCTAATAGGCTTTGCATATATATTGAAAATCTTGCCTTGAGAGACTCTGCCTACTTCTTGTGGCTGGAACTTTGACTTTTTTTTTATACAAGTAGCTCACAAGGAGGCTGGAAAATGAGAAGGTTTTTGCTTTATTCCTGCTGTAGTTCACTCTTATGAGTTTTTTTAGAGTATAGAATGCAAATAAGTCTGAGATATGGAAGGTTCATCCTGAGCTCAGGAAAAGATCCTTTTTTTGCTTAAGTTTCTCTGCCCCTAGCTTCCAAGATGCTGCTAAACTCAGCAGATTATTGCAAGCAAATTTCTTCTTTTTCTCATATTTTCTGTGTGGGGACTATTTTGACTTACGCAAAATATGAGTTGCTACTCAAATATGCTCTATGGCTATAGCCAACTGATTATATAAGTGTCTTCTTATTAGGGTAGACATTTTGCCATTTGGAGAGTAAGCTTAGAGATATCAGGTACATTTAAGAGTTCCTGACGACTGCTGTTTTCACTTTCCTTCCCCCATTTGAACACATAGTGCTTTGGTAATTAGAAAGAACTATGGTGTAAAATGCATTGTATTTATATCCTAACATTAATACAAGGGAAGCAACAACAAATGGTGTCATTGCTGAATGTTTTATTTTGTGACTCACTTGGATTTTCTCAACATTTGTCCTGTGTGTACAGGAATAGCATAGTTATGAAACCACAGTGCAAATAGCCAAATAGGAGATGAAAGGAAGTAAGATGAGAGGGTGGCAGTCAGAGGGGCATTTCCTGTCTGGATTTTCAAGAGGCTGCACTGCAAGGACCTGTGTGCTGCCTTTGGGGGCCACTGTTGTCTAAACCGCAGTCAGAGAGAGCGAAAATGATGTGACTAAGTACAAAGGGTGTGGGGTGACAAGGGGGAAAAGTGTTTATGTTCTGGGCATTGCCTAAAAACTCTTTTCAAGGTGAAACTAGGAAGGCCGCCCTTTGCCAAGTTTTCTGAAACATACAGTCACCTCGTGATTGTAAGGAAGCAGTGGTGTGGATAATTAACAGCATGGCCAGTTCTCCACACTTGTCTGTTCACACAGGCAAGGACAGAGGTTGTTTACTCATTTCATTTTATTTACTTCCCCCCTCCAACCTTACATGATGCTTCCTTCTCTTTGTTACTGATTTCACAGAGTAGAAGAATTTAGAAGAGACATTTTGCCTTTCAATCACCACATCTTCTAGCCTCTTGTATCTACTGGCGTAAGTTCTCTCCCTCAGTCACCATGGAGGCAATGGGTTCCTAGATACAGTCATAAATATGCCTCCTCCACCATGACCCACTCTTTAGTATCAAGACTCCATACCCTCTGGCCTATTCAAGGACCTTATGCTGGCAGATCTCTCTCTTCCTTCTTTTTCTGCTTTTGTTCGATTGTTTCCAGCATTGCCCCATTTTACAAGCAGCAGTGTGAAGGCATAAGTCGGGCCAGATGAAGGTGTAAGTCACAAGCAATGTCACACCAGTTTGGAATTATGATTAATAGGGTGGTATTTATTTAAAGAAGAAAAAACTTACAGATCACCGTCCCAGACAACAGCCCTCTGCGCAACCAGGAAGGGAGTCTAGTCGCTGGAGGAGCAGGAAGTGAAGAGAGAGAGTGGTGGGAAGTAGCCGCTTTTTTAAAGGGAGAGAGACCACGCCCCAGTGAGCTGGTATCTCAGCAGCTATTGGTTGGAGGAGCGGAAGGACCTCCCGCAACAGTAGTGAAATACTTTAAAATTCCCTGCATATTTATTTGCTCTTCTTTAGAGCACCTCTCTTAGAAATGGCTCCTCTCTGTGTGTCTTGGACCATCTTTTTCTGTTTATCTTTCAACCCAGTAACAACCTCGAAACAGTCTTTTATGGGAATACATCGGGTCATCAATTCTCAAATTTTCTGACTCAGGCTTAGTATCTTTTCACGGGAGTAAGCAGATTCTCATTCCTCAAATACATTTAAACTGGTGTCTAGGAAGCCTCTTTATCTTGATTGACATCACAACCACAATCTCTCCTCAGTCCCAAGTCCCCATTGTCTTTATATTTAAGTGTGCTCTTCAACTTCCTATCATTATTTTCATTCTCATGTATTAAATTGTTGCATCCACACAAAAAAATTCTTTGCCTGGAGACTCTCTCTGTATTTAAATAGCTCCTCCTTTGTTTTCTTAAGGTTTTCTCCCACAAAAGACTCCCCAGTTGTATCATTCGACCTAGAAGCCAAGGAGGAAACTTAACCCACACTTCTGACCCTCTAACCCATTTGGATAACCCTAAAACTCTGAACCATATTGGCATGTCAACCAGTGGTGTCATAAGAAGGCTTTGTTTAGGCAACCTTACTGTTTGGGTTTCATGGGTTCAGCTTTCCTCTCTCATATAGCAGACACTATCCAGCAATACACTATACTGTATTTTTTTAAATGTCTTCCTTGCACAGTCAATCCAGAAAAGCAAGTATGCCATGAGCAATCCATGCATGACTGACTCCTTTATCCATATCCTCAGCTTGGATCAATAGCTAACATGCTGCGTATTTATTTGTAAAACCTTAAATGAGAATGTAACTTTCTGGCGTCAGTCTTTTTACCTGGCTCATTAAGCCCAGCCTCTCAAACAGCACCTGCCGCATAAAAGGTGCTGAGTTTGTTTACTGGTGGATGATTGACAGGGATGAACATAAATAACTTTGTATCTTGCTTGTAAGTTTTGGAAGCTGGTTTTGCATCATATTTGGGTGGTATCATAGCAAGGAAAAAGAAGAGAAATGTGTAGGACCTCAATTCAGCTTGGGGGCCAGAGGCCAGCTGGTTGAAGCCTAACTAAAGTTTTGGAGAGGAATTTGTGCTGTGTCTGATGAAGACATGTGCTCGGCTCCCAAAGCTTCAGAATAACATATGAGAAGTTATCACATGCAAGTGGGTTGCCCCAGAGTAGTTTTGGCCAATAGAAAATAAACCTGAAGTGTGTTTGATAGGAGAAGCTATTTTTAGTTTGGAGTATTTGGTGTTGTCATGAGCTGTAACTTCATCAATAATGTGTATTAAAAAAAGAAGAGCGACTAATTTTTTTTCTTGGAAAGTGTTTCTATCTTACAAAGAGAGGCAGGAGGGAAAAAATAACCACACATTATGTATATGAAAATCAGCAGCTGCAATGTGATGAAAATCAAGGATTTTAATTAAAATATTCTAATTTCAAACCTCCTGTCTTGTCTTTTCCTTTAGAAAGTGGTTTTTAATGCAAGATTTAGTTTTAATCATAATACTACTGTAAAACTTGTGGGACAGCAAAATGGGGAGTTATTCACTACCTTATAATCCAGTTTCTATATTTCTATTTTATGGCCACTAGACTGGTATAAAGTTAGCAAATACTTTTCTTTTGGATTTAACAAAGTTAGCCTTGATTGCTAAATGAATGAGCACTTGAGGCCACTCTTACTGTCAGAAACAAAGAGACCCGATATTGACAGGTGCTCATTTCCTTGGGCTTAGGAAAGACAAATGTCACCAGTTGGTGATCTGTTTTATTGTGTTTCATTTTAAAACTTTTGTGACCGTAAATGCCTATTCTATTAAATATAGCTTCTGCAAAAAATGATATCTATATGAAAGATGTTGATATACATTCATTTTAGCATTTACTTTTGGAGAATCTGAAGGCATGGACTCTATTTCTTCTAAAGGTGCTGGGACTTGCATATTACATGATGTTTTACTTTGTATGGTAAGCGAGTGCATGATAATCAGAAAGTACGGGCAGCTTACAGAGACTGTGGTGTTGCTGTGCAAGTGCACACAAACACTGGCACAGCCACAATGAGAAGATACTACAGAAATCAAGCTTTAATTTAACGAAAAATATTCTCATAGTCTTTTTCATTGCCTTTGTCTTCTAAAATATCTATAGGAAATATATTCGCATCAAGGAAATCAAGTATTTTAACTGCAGCTTTTTCCAAGTAACAGTTAAAACTGGTCATCATCTCACTTCTTGGTCAGACAGCTCAACGATACTTTCTAAGTTAGAAATGTAAGAATGGAACATTAAGGAATACAGAGAGATATTTACTGATAATTAAAATTTAAACAGTTAACCCATGGGAACACAATCTGCTCCAATTTGGATTTCTTAGAATAATTATTTCTGGCTCCCTACCTAAAATATACTCTGTAAAGGAACTTTACAAATACATGTATTTGGTATGTTGACACTTTTTTTTTGCAGGAATGTATGATGCAATACTGCAAACTACTGCCAGTATTTTTGAAGTTTCTTTATTATTTACAATCTAAATAAACCCAGGAAAGAAATATCATCTTGTGGCAATAAACTTATCCCTTTCACATAACTGATAAAATGAGTTTTGTATCTTTCTTACACATTTTTAAGCCTCTCTGGATATGTCACCTAAATTTTTATACTCTTCAATGGAAATCATTTAAATAGGACTTTGAATGTGCTTCGAAGTGGAGTATCCCATGTGTAATTCTGGAAATATTTGTCATGGTTATATGATCTCAGCTCATAGCCTCTGATTTTATGATCTTCTATTTAATCAAAGGAGTCCTTGCTTATCTTGAAAAGTATGATGTTTTTAAACATCAGTTAAATCTTTTTATTAACTCCATGGCCCTTCATCTTGCTTAGTGACCCATTCTGCACATGAACTCACAGTTGACTGCCTGCCTTCCAGGTGCTAGGATTCCAGTCTAGTGTATGATACCACGCCCATCCCTTTCTCTCTTTTGTTTTACTTTATAATTTATGTGATATCTGTAGTTATCATTGTCATTCTTTTGTTGTTATTGTTCCTCCTTTTAGGTGTCACTCTTATTCTAGAGCAAGTAAAGAGAGATAAGATAGACTTCACCTTCTAGACAAAGTTTGTTGTCAGCCCAATACTTAGCTGGAAGTTAAGTTGCTGATTGGATTTACAAGCTTTGGTTTGCTCTCAAACCCTGGCCATATTGTCTGATTATAGTCTGGAATAGGTTGAGAGAGTACTTTTGCTCAGTCTCTTTCCTTATAAGCCTTTTAAAATTTTTTTTACATACCCACCTCGTTTTGTTTACTAAAATCAAGATAATTATGCCATGTTCATAGCTCACGAGCTCAAGTGCTGTTTGGTTGCTTGTTCTCTGTGATAAAGCAGTCCTCTAGTACTGGCAGAGTTCATTCAGGTTTCTTTCATTCAAGGTTCTTTTCTTTTTCTTTCTTTTTTTTTAAACTCTAGTAGGTTACTACTTGAGATTTAGTTTCAGGATTTAAATTAGTGCATCTATTAAGTGGTTCTAATGTTAATTTCCTTGGTATCTTAGTTGTTTTATTTTGGATATTCTTTTAAGCATTTTCCTAGACTTCTAAAACTTTAACGTTTTTAATACCTCATATTAGACGGACTCCATTTAAAGTTGAGATGTCTTTGACAATTACAAAATCCCAGTGTCTAGGATCATAATTTTTCTTCACACTTAGATGTACTGAAACATTCAACTTGCTTTTTATTGATTTTTTTTTCGTAGAGATTAATATTTCTGAATGAAGGACATGTAAGATTAATTGAGATAATAAAAAAACCTAGATCTGAGTTGTTGTGATGGCACAGTAGGTAAAGAAACTTTCTGCAATGCCTGAACAACTGAAGTTGATCCCAAAATTTATACATGTAGAAGGAGCTAACTGGCTCAGGAAAGTTGTCCTTGGACATCCAAGCAGGTGCCTTGAACAGTGTTGCTGAGTTGTGGGTGATTAGATGTGGAAGACTGGGTAGGTGACCACCGCGGAGTAAGACATGGATGACTTCGCACAGTATGTGCATGGAACGTTTTCAAAGTTTTCAAGACAAACTTCCACAAACTCCACAGGTATTTACAGTTGCCAGAGGAACCACTCTCATAACCATCAACCCTCTCCAGCAAGTGTTTTTTCCTTTATCCTGCTATATAGGAGCACTTTCCAATTTAGGGTACTTTAACTGTCAGAAATATCAAAAAGAGCCTGTGCACTTTAGGCAATCGTTCTGAACCCCTGTCCAGAAAACACAGGAAGAACCATTTCGAAGCAATCTTTGTTTTGCCTCCCCATTGCCCTTTCACCCGGGATATAGCTTTCAGCTAATTAGCGCGTCCTGGCATTACGATGAGAGCTCTACTGTGCTCTACCCAGAGAGGTAGATTGGCCAAGGTCACACAACTGCAGCCTTGCTGAGATTTATTTGTAAAAGCCATATTTTGTTTAGATACTTGACACCTAACATTTCATTTGTCCAAGTGCGCAGGATTTCAAGTTTCAATGAACTTAAACTTAGCACTTTACCTCCAGGTCAGCATCTTTATTCTCTGCCTGCCTCTGGGAGTCTGGTAGTACCTGTTCCAGCTTATAATGAAACCCATTGGTAATCTCTGCTTTTTAGATGCTGGGGGCAGGGAATAATATTAATGATCAGCACAGAATCACCTTGGCTTCTGTATATAGGCACTTTACCTAAAGATTCAAAAGGCAGTGAAAGAACAAAGACCTACTCAACATTTTCTCATAAAGTGTGCCTTGGTGACAGCAAATCAGAGGACACTTCTGTTAGACCTTCAGAGTTGAGTGAAGCCAATTAATGCACAATTACTGGCAGCAGTGCTGTATTTGAAGGTTTTTTTTTTTACAATGAAACTTTTAAACATGATAATTGTAGACATCTGCTTTACGTACCTTAGCCGTGACATAGCCAGTATTTGCTAAGATCTTCTGTGCTTTTACAGTTTTACACAAAAGGGCATATTGGCAATTGTGTTTTCCAGCATAATAGGCAGACTGCAAAACACTAAGCTAGAATTCAGCATTGTTATAGAAATGTTCAATGTCACCAGCGCGACTGACTTGTTCCACCTGGCTCTCAAACATTTGGAGAAGCTAAACATATGTACCTTAATTGCCAAAATGTAGGCTTAATGAACATGCAGGCGTTATGTTATACCAAATGCAACAATCAACATGATGGCAAGTTACTTTAGAGCATGTCACAATGTTTGGCTTTGAAGAGGCTTGCCTTTGGCAATGTTTCAGAGAATGTGTTCCTTGCTTTTGCCGTCCTGTGAGCCAATAATAAAATGTTCAGCATATGAAGCTGGTATTTATTTTAAATTGCTATGTCAATATTTTTGTTTAAAAGCAAGCTTGATTCCTTGTGAGGACTTTGTTGAAGCTTTCTATCACTGCTTTTTATTTGAGTTTGATTTAGCAGCTTTTCTCCCTGATTTTGTGTTTTGCAGAATGGCTGCCTTGAAAGCCTTCTGATTGGGATGGGGAGGGTTAGTAAAGTTGCTGTGTGAATTGCCAAGCCTGGAATGTGTTTAAAAGGAGCAAACCACCGTGTGCTGAAGGCATCAGAGAAGCGACTGCAATTAAGCTGTGTGCATTTTGTGACCTTGGAGTTTCTCAAAATAGCCACCATGACTGGAGTACTGAAAGCTCTGGATTCAAATGTCTCAGAATGAAATGACCTCACCAACAAAGTGCCCTTGCTCTTATGGAGATATTTCCAAGTCCAATGCCTATGTAGAAAGCCAGAGACTATGCTTTTGTTTTCAAAGACACGAATGGAATTATACTGTGATGGGATATTGCAGAAGCAATTCAGTCATGATGTGATGTCAAACCTAATTTTCTCACCAGTGGAGGGGATGCTTTACTTACTATAGATGCCATTGTTTTGTAGATGCCACAGAAACTTCCGACAAATTGTGAGCAGTTTTGCTCCTGGATTTTTGCAATATGCCTCTATGTGAGACATATTTCTGTGAGGGGGATAAAAATGGTCTTTTGATAAGACAAGAGAAAACAGTATGCATAATCTGTACACACTGAGCTAAAAAGTACTGTCTTCATAAATTAAAAGGGACATTTTGAAATGTTAACACAAAAAGCTATTTTGCTTTTGGTACTCAATAAGGAAGTGGGGATTTTAGGTAATTAAGTTCTATAAAGTCAACATTTCTCATTTGGGACCCATTAAGAGGAGTATGGTAGACAAAGGAATAAGATAAATACAGAAGGGAAGTGATTAGAAATGTTCACTTTTATATGTCAGGGAATATAAATGACATATTCTAATGCTTGACACAATATAAAGTGTTATTTTTCATAATATATTTAAATTACACAAAGATTGAGTTTTGCAGAAAGAGCACTTAAGTGTTAAGCAGTAGTTTTTAATCATGTCTGTTCTATAGGCCAAATTTTCTTCAATGTATTTCTTAGATCTTCCCTTTTGAAGTGTGGATCAGGAAGCTCCATGAAGCATGAATGCTTACTAGATGCAGAATTCCACCTCAGTTCCAGAGACGGAACCAGAATCTACAGCCCAATGAACCCCGAAATGCCTTTCAAACACATCATATCTTGAGGAGTTTGAATCTGGGTAAACTGTCCAAAAGAAAGGTAAGCTATGTCACAAAAAGTTAAGTGGACTTGCAAAGGCCCAAACTTGTGCTTTCCTGAACACATACGAGAGATGTAATGGATGCATCAGAGAAAGTAAAAGCCATGCGTGCTCTAGGGCAGTAGCTCTGTACAACGCAGCAACAGAGAGGAACCTTGAGATTGGGGTTGGAGTTGAGCTCAGCATGACTTTGCTTCTGAGATTTTCCTTTCACTTCTCTCTTTCGTCTAACGCAAATGCTGTTCTTGTGTCTTTTCTACTCATCTATTAACCTATCTCTCTGCTTTCCATGTGTAGTTTTCTTCCTTCCTCCCTTCAAGAAACCCTCTAAAAATTATAGAATAAGCTTTAAAAATTACCTCAGTGTACTTATTTTGGTATTCCCTCTTTGAACTGTATCAGTTCCTTAGAAATTTTCTAGAACCCTCTGTTGTTGGATATTAGCTTAAGGTATGTTACATTTGTTTATGTGGTAGAATATTTGTTTAAAGATGTAAAGATGTGTTGCATTCTTTTAGCATTTGTTTAACTCTGTAAGGCTGTGCTACTTTTCCTGTCTAAAACACCTGATTGGTCTAATAAAGAGCTGAACAGACAATCGCTAAGGCAGGAGAGAAACTGATAGGGCTGGCAGGCAGAGAGAACAAACAAGAGGAGAAATCTAGGGAAGAGTGAGGAGCAAGAAAAGGAGAAGGAGAGGAGGATGCTATGGACCAGTCACCCAGCCACTCAGCCAGTCATGGAGCAAGAAGGAAAAAAAAGATATTTAGAATAAAGTAAGGTAAAAGCCCTAAGGCAAATCATACTTAAGTAGAAATGGGATAATTTAATTTAAAAAGCTATCTAAAAATAAGCCAAGCCAAGGCTGGGTATTCATAAGAAAAAATAAGTCTCCATGTATTTATTTGAGAATTGGGTGGAAGGTCGCCAAAGAACAAAAATAAAACTAACTACAACCCTGACTTGTCGATAGATACTAGACTCAAAACATAACCATTTTCTCTCATTGTCAAAGACCTTCCTGTTTTCTTTGGGTTTGCATAGCTGATGATGCTTGGAAAGACTTAGAGTCTCTGTTTATATCAATTCTCAGCTAAGGACATCAGATCTAAAAGTACTTCAATCCAGTTTTGCCGGGCAATGAATAGTTTATTGGGTTCCCAGCCAATAGATGCCTGATATGATCATTTATAAAGTTTCTACCATAGCACTGCTCTGTGGAGCTATAAAACTAAGTTGCATGTGCCACTTTGCAGGGATGACCGCGTTTGACTTTCTGATAATCCGAACCTCTCTCATGAAACATTTCATTATCAGTCAGACATCTTTCGGCTAGCCAAAACATAGTGGCGTCTCAAACTCATTTTTTCTCTTCAGTTTTTCTATAGCACTTATGACATTGAAGTAACATCTATTGCTCACTAGTCTTCACGTACCATTAAAAGACACATTGGTTCATGATAAAAAAATGTCTAAGAATTGAAATAGATGATTTCTGGATAATAAACATTACTTATAATGTATAAAAATATTCTTAGTGATGGGTAAGAACCTGCACTATATAAGAATGAATGAGACAAAAATGGTCTCTAGTGAATCTGTAATAGCTGTAGTGTAGATAGGAATGCTTATTATTTCTATGAAGTAACAAGTGACAGGAAAGACACCAAGAGCTTATAGTAGGAACAATTCATATGTGATTGTTATTTGTGAACAGAATCCAAGGAGACGCCACATCTGAGGAGAACAGAAACAGCATTGGGAAATGGCATTCCTGTATCAGAGCACAGTAGGAATATGCTACAGTAAATTTATGTAAGATGTATTCAGACAGTAATTCACATTTAAATAAAATGATACATGTGTAGGGAAAATGACGGGAGACAGAAGAACCCACACTTAATTGGCCGAGAGTATGAAATGTGTCTCTGGAAAGAATATAGCAATTAATAATGAAAATGTTGGAACAATGGCACAGAACACAAAGTTCAGCAACCTGGCTGGTTACTGGAATCTGGCCATGACAGAAAGCCATGAATGAGTGATTATGAAATTGTTTTTTGTATTCCAAAACAAGATATATTTTTTTATCCTGACAGGGAAGACATGTATCAGAAACTGATGGCCCAGACTTATCTGTGAGCAATGCATCTCTGAGATCAAAGCAACCTACAGATGAAGAATTCAGCAAACTTGCTTTGCATCTAATGTGGTAAACAACAGAGGTTAGTTCTTGTGATCTGGAAATGACTAAATAAGGCAAGGGAGAACAGGAAAGAAGACCAAGCCAGGACTTGAAACAGGGACTATAATCCAATGTCTAATCCAATTCTGAGTGTGACTTTTGATGAATCATTATCTTCCAGAACCATACTATCCTAGGGAACCAAATAAAATAAGTAATTTCTCAACTATCTTCCAAGGTTTAACATCTTTGGCAATTAGTGATTCCTGAGAAAATATATTTGGCCTCATTTCCTATATCTTTTGAAGATAATAATGATACAAATTGTGAAAAGGAGACCATGTCAACTAGTAAAATAAAGTGAACAGTTCAAACTTCCTCTGAATATCAAGGCAATGGGATTGTTCTTGTTGTTGACTCTGTCATTTTGCTCCCCTTAAAAGCACCCATTTCTAGTTACACCGATAGTGATGTCTAGCTGCTTAGATGGTACAAGAGATGCCTAAAGGCAGAGTTTTAAAAGAACCAGTTGGAACTAGAATTCATATTCTCTTCTTGCTGTCATGAATTCCTTAGCTATGGCATCTCAAATGATTCTGAATAAATGGACATGAAGCAGGTAATAACAGAAAGAAAGGAAAGAGAACTAGAAGACAGGCTTTGCTGGGGTAGGGTCCCAGGTATAGTTGAAAATGCGGAAACTGAAGTATACAGGCATAATCAAAATATGTTGCATACACGCATGAAATTTTCAAAAAATAGGAAAAATGTGTAAAAATGATATTCTGCTTCCAATCTCTGCCTGAATCCAGAATATTTCGACTTCAAGTGAGAGTTTACTGAGACGGTATTGTGGAAGACCTTAAAGCACATGGTGATGGGGACTTCTGTAGCCACTACCACATAAGTTATATGCACAGAAATAAATGCCTTTTAGATAATTCATTTCAATAGAATTTATATGACAATCCTAGTGACTATAATCATCTCTAAGTATGATTTTCTGCACAATTTAGTCTGGAATGGAAAGTAGAAAATGGAAAAATAAGGAAAGTTGTATTTTCACGAAGATATTCACAATTAATGCCACAGGAGTGAAATTCCTATATGTTTAAATGTCAAGGTGAAGACAATGCTAATTTGACCTTCAGTTTTCATGTGCGGGCTTTTGCAGTTTGGGCTGGATAAAGAGAAGAACACCTTTTATTCCCGCCGGCTTTTAAAGCCTGCCTTTAGTAGTCACAGTGTGTCTTCTTTTTGTGATGGGTTTTACAGTCTCCTTTATCAATTGTAAGAGGTGTGGAAGGCTAGTTTATATCTTTCAGAGGGACATCTGGGTCAACAGGTTGAAAGAACTTTGGAAGTTATTTGTATCTTTGTCAGTACCTTCATTGTGTGCGAATCGCCGGAGCTTGTGTGTAAACTACCTTTGAATAAGAGGCAGAAGATGGAATTTATCAGGGGACAATGCCCTTTGTTTATAAGGAGCAACAAAAGATGAATAAAAGGACACAGCTAGTCTTCTGTGTTTAGTGTCCTATTTTTCCAGATAAAAAGGAGGATAATATTCAATCTTGATTGTGCACCAAGACCTTGGTTACTTAAAGGAGATGGAGGATGGAGAGAAATGAAAAGGAAATAAAACAGCCAATACGTTCCTGAACTGTGACTTTTAGCAGCAGCATTTAAAGAGTAACCAACACATTTATGTGTGTGTGTGTGGGGGGGGGAGGTGACTGTGTGTGCGCGCTTGCGAGCGTGCATGTGTGTATGAGGCTTATCCATTACACGTGCAAACACAATCTGATTAGTATTTGTTATGAGCCTGTCCTGTCTGCTTTTATTACAGACATTACCTTCAGATGTGGGGCCACGACAGCCATTAAATCAGGAATCTTTAGCTATTGTTTGTAATAAATGTCAGCAGGGCTGAACTGAAGCCAGCAGGAAATGTTCAGGGCAGAAAACACACTGATATTCATTCATGCAAATTTGTACCACTGGTAGAATTAATCATGAAGACGGAGAGGAGCACCTCCAACGTATTTACATTACTAGGTGGCCACTTCCTTTCTTCCTGAGTGTGAGAGTTATAACAAACAGAAAGCAATCTGTTGACAAATCGTCCTATGTAAAGTGCAGTCAGTGAGATTAACTTCCAAGGCAGGGATGTCTGGTACATTGTGGATTACCCCTCCTTCATCTACATTGGCTCTGGCCCTCTGAGGCTGCTTGGTGGTGTCCTTTTTTCACCCTTAAAAGGCACCTAGATTTAGGGTGCTTATAATTCTTCTCTCTTAAAATCACAGTGATACTGTAGAGACTAGTTCATGCATCTTGCTCAATGTTGGGCTAGCCCTGCCCCATATAAATTGTGGTGTTTAGAATTATGCCATCTGAGAAGAGATGGAAGTGGGAACTGGGCTGTTGAATCATTTAAGTTATTGCCATTTACAAGGACGAGAAGGGTTTAATCCTTCTCAGTATCCCTATGCGTAAAGTGAGAGAAAAGAATCCATACAACTGAATCATTGAATAGTTTCAGAGAAGGTTGCAATCACCAACATCGGGCATGCCTATAGGACTGACTGTCAAGGAGTACCACCTAAAAATAGTAAAAGCTAGGAAGAAAAGAATGTGGCTCGGTGAGTAAAATGGTTGTCTGAGTTTTATTCCCAAAACCATGTTTTAAAAGCTCTGCATTCCATCCAGTTCTGTGGTTCTGGTGATGGAAGTTGAGAGAGAGCCAGGACAATCCCAGGTTACTGGCCAGCTAGACTTACTGATTGATGATCTCCTGGTGATATATAGAGATGATTGGTGATTTATAGAGATGCTTCTCAAAAAACTAAGATGGTCAGCTATGGAAGGATTTATCTGACTTTCACAAGCATACAATGCACATACACTTACTAAACAGAAACACACAGGCAAACCAAACACATACATACAAATACAGAGAGAAACATATGAACATACAAAAACACACATACACAAACATAAACACACACCAATGAGTAGATAACAGAAGATTTTAGAAATGTTTTTCAAAAGGTGAGCGAAATAAGTAATTTATATCTTTTACTTTTGCTCATTTTCTCATCACATGAAATTATTCGCTAGAAAACAGAAGCCGATGAAAGGAGCTGACAGAAAAATTATAGGAAAGTGCAAACATATTAATTATTCTTGTATTTTATTACTGTGATTAGGGGAAAAACATGGAGAGCATGAGCCCAGAATATTCTTCAAGAAGTTGTTAACACAAATGCTTTCTAAAATCATATACTAATATTTACAAAAATCAAGGGAAATATTCTAAAATGTTTTGTATATTATAGAAGTCAGTGTGAAGTAATGCATTTCCTAAATCGTGTTTTTTTTTTCTTTTTTTGCACTGCTTTTGAATCATGCACCTGTTTACAGGATGCATATTACCAACTAAGACAGATTTCTTCCTATTTCCAGTTTCTGATGGGGTTGTGTTGATCACACTAACTTTCTTAGCGTGGGTGTTAAGAGGGTGTCTTAACAAGTTGTATGAAAAGGGGCATTTCTGCTGATTAAATGAAAGCTAGTCTCTCTTTGTATAGAAATGTGATGAAAGGCTTAGAGAGATCAGTAGTGGCATCAAGGTGAAGGGTGGGAGCCTGTTTTCACCTCTTGGATGTCTTAAAAACAAATAGAAAACTAGAAAATCTTAAACAGTTTTGGGGATTCTCAGATTTCTAAGGAAGAGACATTCTGCTTTTCAAACAATCTCCTTAATTCATCAACTCCATGTCTCAATCTATAAAGAGTTTATAGAATTTATAATGACACATTTGAAACTAGCTAAGACAATATAAATCAACAGTGACAGCAAACATTTCTTAATAAGGAAGATTGGACAGGAGATATTTCCACTGTAGAAACATAGACTATTTGGAGTTTTGTCATTACAAAACCGACATTAGACTTTGTGGCTTGGTTTTTATTTTGCTTTTGGTTGTTTGTTTTGGAACTCACTATGTATCTCTGGCTAACCCAAAACTGTTGTAGACTGGCCTTGAATTCAAAAAGATTCCCCTGCTTCCTAAGTGCTGAGATCAAAGGCACATGTTATCAAGTCTGACTCCAGTCAGACCTTTAACTTTAGCTTCATAATGACCAAGGTTATTAGAAATATAATTCTTATGTGACTAGAATAATTCTCATGTGATTAGAACTCTCAGAAGAAGTGATGGTGGTGATAGTCCTCATTGTCATCATCACTGTCATCATCATGGTAGCTGTAGTAGAAGAAGCTGTTGCAAGTCTTGACCATATTTAAGATTTAGGGAGAGTATATACAAAAGAAACTTTAGATCCTGGGACTACCACATAGTTTCCCTATCTCAAATTACTGCTACCATTTCTTTTTTGTTTTCATGAATTCAGTTTCAAGTGATTCCTTTCAGACTTTATTTAAAAACAAACAAACAAACAAATAAATAAATACATATTTAAAGCTTCACTACATTATGAATTAGGCTTCATGACATTTTCAGACATTTTTTTTTTGTCTTCTGCTTCTTCCTTTTCACTCTACCCTCTCTTGTGGTCTCTCACCCCTGTGGCCTTATTTTCACACCACATGAGACATTTTGACTCTTCCCTTTCTTTTTCCCATCTCAGTTTGTTATCTAGAATCATTCTTTATATCCACTCTCACAAGCTCTTATTTCTATACATAGAAACATTAAAAATTAGAATCCACATATGAAAGAAAAACCAATGGTACTTCTCAATGTTGGTGAGGCTTTGGGGAAAGAAGAGCAGTCTTCCAATGCCAGTGAAAGTGTAATCAATTACAACCCCTAAGCATTGGATGACCCTAAAAAATAGAGTTACCACAGGACCCAATTACCCACCATGAGAATGTGCCCATAGGACTCTGCTTTGTACTACAGAGGGACTTGCATGTCTAAGATTATTGATAGGCTAGTCACAGTAGGAAAATAGAGTCATCTTGTCCAGCAACAGAAGACTGGAGAATGAAAGGGAGGCATATATACAAAATACGATTTCAACCAATGTTAAATGTGAAGAAAAACAGATGTAACTGAACCTGAACTTCCAATAACTGTGCTCTGTTTTCTGCCTCTCAAGTACCGTCATTACTGTGATAGCTACTAGTGTTATGTGGTTGAATATAAAGTTGAGCACAACATTCATTATGGTAGATGCAAATGATAAAATAAGATGAGACCTTTATGTTTTTGTCATGTAAGAAGGATTTTATGAAATGGACAACGAGTCAACCTTCATATAAGAAGAAGCTTCAAATAGTCGTGTTTGAAATCACATTGGCTTTTGAGGTAGTCATTTTCAGGTGGTCACCTGGCTCAGCACTTTTATTAGGAGGCTCATCTCACTATCCACCTTATTCATTTGGATGCTGTTTTAGAGTGTGCATGTCCTTTCAAGTTGATTGGTTTCCTTGAACCTTTGATTTTAAGCAATATAATTAACCACCGTGTCTTTTAGAGTGGATCACTTTCAGTCCACAATAGCTATTCTCTATTCCCACTTCTTATTCTTCACTGTCACATTTTTCTTAAGTGTGGTTGTGAAATTTATGAAACTGCAGGGCTGAATCGCAACACCCAGATTTAATGAAAGATTATTTTAGATTTTTCTGAGATTTTTTTTGGGGGGGTGAGATCAACATTTCAAGGTCTGAAATTTGTGTAAAGTACATCATTCTCCATAGTAAAGGTGGAGTTTTTCCAACTAGATGAATACCTGGTTAGACCAGAGGACTGACCTCTGCCAAAAGCATCCTGGTAGCAAATGGATTGTGGTACTTGAGCAACAGCCTTGGCTATTCTTTGGTGTCCAGCATGCTTGCCCTCCCTCTAGGTTTGGATACAGCAAACTCCTTAATCCTGTGAGTCACTGTTTAAACTAAATCTCTCTCATCACACAACTACAGACATTTTATTGATTTTCTGCTTTGCTGGAGAACTTGAACTAAAGAAAATGTGATGTGCTTTCTAGAGTCTTGTTTCCCTGGTGCAAACATGAACTCTGAGAAGAATTTCACTTGAGACATTGGTGGGAATATTTCCTCAGGGACAACAGGAGACACGGAAAGGAAGATCCTCTCTTTGCTCTCAACTTGGTTGGATTTTTCAGACACCAGAAATAATGCTGTGTCATTTAAATAATGGGAGGAAGTATTGGAAGGAGTCATGGCAATATGCTTGGATGGCTAAGCAGGACGCTAAGAACTCTGGGTATCCAAGTGATGATGTTCCTATGAGTTTTAAATAAGGATATCTAAGATCCTGAAGCTCAAAACTTCTTGACATAGAAGATAACTAATAACTGTACAGCTTAAATTTAGTCTAGTTAGGTGTCAATTTTATTTTCTGTGAACATTCCTAATGGATGGTTTTGACTATAACAGATATTACCAGGAAGTTGAATTAATGGAGCTCCTATGTGTGGTTAGTAGGTATTGATTATTAGAGCAGGTTACAGTGTCACAGAAACATGAGTCCTAGTGTTTGACACTGGAGCGAACATTAGGGAAGAGTGAATACTATAAGGTACCTGAAGAGGGTAGACTTGGTATAAAGAGGCAAATAGTCATCCTCTATTGGTTGTCCCATTTGAAAATTCAGCCTCTGTACTATATTTTTAATAAATACATAAAAAATTGTGAATTTTTCTGTGACATTTCATGATTTTTGAATATTAATGTGATATTTAATGTATTTATACCTCAACATTTGGATTTTTAAATAAATCATAAATGCTACAGTATGTACATGAATTCTGAGAAGTGGAACTGACCATGCAACCCATGAAATATTTCTAGTTGTGGTTAAAAGAGCTTACTAAACTAATAACAGTTTTATAAACTGAATATGGTGATATGCTATAACACATTATAGCGATATTAAGCTGTAGGAGGAGACTGCTCATTCATTCCCAAATGCCCAGACCCAAATAGTCACACAGAAATTATATTGATTACCACACTGCTTGGCCAATAGTTTAGACACATTCCTGGCTAACTCTTATATCTTAAATGAACCTATTTCTATTAGTTTGTGTATTTGTGTATTAGGCTCTGTTCTACTGGTGGTTCAGTGTCTTTCTCCATATGCAGCTACATGACATCTCTCTGACTCTATCTACTCTCTCTCTTTATTTCTTTTAGACTCACTATATTCTGCCCTGCCATAGGTTGAAGCAGCTTTTTTATTAACCAAAGGTAATAAAACATATTCACAGTATACCATACAGAAGGGAATCACATATCACCTCACATTTTCTAACTAAATAAAAAGGAGGGATTCAACTTTAACATAATAAATTATAAATACAAAACAGTTATCAAGCAAAAACTATAGTTACAATATTTATCCCATTTACATTTAGCAATTAAGGAAAATATTATCTATCCTATCTTTGTGAGTCTAATGTTCTATCTCTGATTTTTTATCATAACTATGGAAAACTATAACTATAGATATCTGTCTTCAAATCTTCAAAAACGCCAGAATATCACATACTTTATTAAATGAAAACAAACATTTATAAACAATCATTTTGGGAATTTGGGCATAGTTTTTGAGATTACTTCTTGTTGATGGTTGGGCAAAGTATTCTTAGGGTTCATGGAGACTTATCAGAGGGTCTTGTTTTATCAAACCACATTAGCCTGGAAGGAATCCACAGGTTCTCATCTACTGTGGAAACAAAAGTAGAACATCTTTTCCAAAGCAACATACCCTACAACCCAAATTTTGAAGTAAAGATACCTTTCTGTTGGTTTAACTGAGCAGCCCCCAGAATCAAATGTCTCTCTGTAGTCAAAAATCAAAGAAACCACAATTATATGCATAATTCAGACTATTTGTGATATTCCATCTCTACATGACTTTTTTCCTCTATTACTTTTCAATATTTATTTTATTATCTTTATTCCTTTAATCCATGACTTTTTGTACAATTTTTCCTCTCTGTCTTAAGCCCATGTACATTTATCCAATACTTAACCCATAAAGAGTCCTTTTTTATCTAAATCTGTCTATTGCATATCTTTAATCATTTTCTGACCAGGAGAGGCTAATTGGGCATGGCTAGGAACAACTCCATGGCCTTGCCTGTTTGCTCAGACAGGTCCAACATGGTGAAAGTATGTCTATCACTTCTGTGAGTCACAATCACCACCCTCCCCTACTCTAGGGTCACAGCGGGTCTGTGTTGCCATTAAGAAATTTTTAACACATTGTTCACAGACCCCATTTATGTGTTCCATACCAGCACAAACCAGGAAGCTGGTTCTTAAAGGAGCCGCACAATTTCTGCTGCTAATGCTGAGTCAGGAGGTCTTCTCTTAAAGGAATTGTGTCTCTGCTTGCCTCTAGTAAATAGAGCCCACCCAAGAAAATGCTGCCACTAAGAATCCATGCTTAACTCTGTTCTTTTGTGTCTATAATTCCTTCCTAAGCTCTCTTGAGTTTTATATGGATATAGTTGGCCCCACATTGGGTGGCATTTTGTAGTATGAGACTGCTCATTCTTTCCCTGACACCCAGACCCTAATAATCACACAGAAACTATATTAATTACAATTAATTACAAAAGCTGCTTGGTAACTAGCTTAGGCATATTCCTGGCTAACTCTTATATCTTAAGTGAACCCATTTCTGTAGTGAGCTGCATGATGTCACACCTGATGGAGATGTATAATCAACTCCTGAGATGGCTAAGGCCTGACCTATGCTATGATCACGCAATAATTATCAGCTGCCTGCATATGCGTGAACCTATGGGCAGTGCCCACCTGGCAGTTCGGGATTGGCAGCCCATGCCTACTTAAGGGATGGGAGAGGTTTGCCCAAAGAGAGAGAGGAGAGAAGGGAAGAGAGAGTGAAAGTGAATTAAGTCCTGGAATAAAAGTGCAGTGAGAAGAGGTCCGGTGGTTGCGTCATTCCTTGCGGGACGAGGGTGGCCGTGACACATTTCTATTAATCTGTGTATGCCATGAGGATTTTCCCTATCAGTAAGGTTCAGGCATTATAGCATCTTTCTTCCTTGGCAGCTACATGCCATCTCCCTGAATCTGCCTTTTCTGTGTATATCTCTTCCAGCTGTATTCTACGCTTCCATAGGCTAAAGAAGCTTCTTTATTAGCCATAGGTAGTAAATCATATTCATAGCATACTGAAGTGGAGCTCACATCATTAAACAAATATCACAAATAACCAAAGCTAGCACATTGCCATATACAAGAAGATAAGTATTGTTTTCTAGGCCACAGATTTTCTAAGCCCATGACAAAGATGTTCTTATTATTTCCTTTTGATTTGTGTGTATCTCATTTTTAAGCTCTTGGTTGATTATACCAAATTATATGAGTTAATTTTCTATGTCAGAACAAATATATATTAAGGAAAATCAAAGTTTTTTGATGAATGTCTGCAGAAAATTCAGTGTCTAACAGATATGTTTAAACTCAGTGTGAAAGAAAAGTGAAGTAAATGATCCAAACATTGAGTTTTGGTGCTGGACTAAAGAAACTGAATCAGTCCAGTCTTTGCTAAATATGGAGTTCTCATCAGCTCAAGAAGGCTTTAATCTTCTCCTCTTTACTGTAGGTGTTTAATGACAATTTGCAGAAAATAATATTATAAATGAAACATTGCTCCAAAGTGACCTGTTTGAAATTGGACTATTTAAAAGAGTATTGTTTTGCCTTAAAGTCAGTTATAGTTATATTTATGGTTAGGAACTTTTTTGAGGTCCTAGATTCAGTATGGGTGGAAAATTTTGAGTGTAATTAAATCCAAGTTTAAAATTCTGATGCAGAATTCCTCAGCTGACAGTTTCAAACCAGAGCATTTAGGCTTGTTAAAAATTGATTTTTACACAGCTAAGAAGTTGATTTATTTTTGTTCCCTTTTACCACTTTTTCAAAATGGAATGAAAATGAAGTGTTATATGAAATTCATGCAGGACATCAGTTCTATATTTTGGCAACTCTGATTCCTTTGGTTATTTGAATATGATATAGTGATTCTATATTGCTGTGGTTTCAAAAAGTTAAGTTTCTTCTGTTTGAGATATAAAACATGTTAAAAACTCATTGACAGGGTGCCTACACACCATATTGATTTTATAATTGCTTCTTAAATTAAGGTTTAGCATGATATGCTTCAGCATCACTAATGTTGGCTATTATTAGGTCAAGTCAATATATTTTCTTAGTAGTTATTATCACACATTTTTTGATAGTGTGTCATAAGTCTCCTCTTTTGTTAAATTACCTAAAACACAGACTTAGTTTCATTTTCATCAAAAGTATATGTTGAATATAATCTGTTCACTTTTTAGAGGCTGTTTCATTTATTTTATGTTTATGAGTATTTGCCTGAAGGTATATTTGTGCAATAAATGCATGCAGTGCCAGTGGTGGCCAGAAGGTGTTAGATTCTGTGCGAGTAGAGTTATAGAATGTTATGAGCAACCATTTGGGGTGTTGTAAAAGCAGTCTGAGCTCTTAACCTCCGAGACCTCTCTTCAGGCCCTCATGTTTTCTTGTGTTGTTATGAAAATTAGTTGTTTATATTTTGGGATCATTGTTCTCATTTGCTGCACATCTGTTTAAAGATTGTTTAATTTTACAATGTGAACTCTTTATAATGTAACTTAAGATATTTAGGTATTAAGAATTACAAGTCAATAGTAATCCATGTTTTTCCTACTTGACATTTTGGTTAGTCAAATTCTCTAAATGCACAGAGATTGTATCCCACATAGATAGGTAATTTTCAAACACTTCAAAGAAATGTAGAATATGGCATTTAAATAACTCACAATTCTGTTGATACAAGACACAATTGCTCCTGGAAGCACTGATCTATTCCCAAGAGAATTTGGGCACTGAAGACACTCCACTTAGAGCTTGTTTTCTTCTTGGCAAAACTGGACTTTGAGCAAAGAACTGCTTTTGCATTGACTCCAGACAAAATGCACACTATCCAAACTGGACAAGTAGGACACAAGGAAAAACAAGTACTGAACTTTTCCAAGACAGGGTAGGACAGTTTTTTTGAATATTCCTGCCTCTGAAAATGAACTTTTAAATACTCTAGGACTTATCCAAAGTTAGTTGCTACAACGTTGCAAATAAAATTTGGGGTGATTATGCTGTCTTTGTCATTTCTTGCACCTTTTCAAAGTTGCTTATTTGCACTTCCTGATTACTCAGGTAATATTATTTTCCTTCTCAGGTCTTTGATGGAGTTGAAGACTAGATTGTCATAGTTACTTTTTTCTTATAACTTAGTTAAGATATTTTAATACAAGACTTAGACTACTTCAGATGACTATTTAAATAATCTCTTTTATTTGCTAATTACCTTAAATTAGACATTTAACATGTGCTCCTTGCTTGATGTTGTTTATGTTGGTTGTAGTTCTATTTTTGTGTATATTTTGGCCTTTTTTTTCTGTTAAATACTTGATATTTGTTCTTATTATGTATATAGTTTTGTTTTAGGTTTAGCACCCTCTTACTTAGACAAAAGGGGGACGTGTTGTGGGAATTCATATATCCAATAGCCTTTTAGATACCAGCTCATTAGATCATGGTCTAAGGTACTGAAAGAACAGACAGGAAGCATGCTTGACCTTTTTTTCCCTATGCTTTGTTGGTGGTCTAAGTTTGGTTCACAGATGCCAGTGCCGATGGAACAGAAGAATACAGCAGCTCTCTTATTTTGAGTGTTCCTCAATAAACATTTGTTATCCTTTTTTATGGGCTGTCATGGACTTTTCTTTAATTATGCAACATTATGATAGCAATCCTACTAAAAAAAATTCTTTAAAAGCCACTGACAAATGGAATTCTGGCCTCTGTGTTCCGTTTGTGGGACCAAGGAGAGTACTACCAGCATAGGAAATACCACATATGGGCAGGTACTTGGAGTCTGAGATAGACTCTCTATTGGGAATTTGAACTGAAAACTGAAAAATCATTTAGAAGAGGGGCTAAAATTGAAAACCTTTGGGAGAAAGAATTAGAATAAGAATATTTACAAATCAAACAGCACGAGGCAAAATTCTGAGCGTGTGCTGGCTACAGAGTAGAAACGATGATGTCTGTTGGTAGCTGTGTGAATAGGCAGAGACAGAAGTGCAGTTGGCAATTAATCAAGTTAAGACAGCACCAGAACACAGTTGATAACATTCTGTCATTTCATTTTTATCCTGTTAGGCACCAAATAAGCACTAGTACTGTATCTTTGAAGTTAGCATCTCACTCATCTTACTGGGTTTCTCTATTACTTTATTTCTTGTTCTAAAGAGGGACCAAATGCAATATTTTTGAGACAAACAATTAATTTTTAAGTAAAAGTTATTTTTATCCCTGTAGTATTTTAATGTGAGCACTGTATTGAATACTGGGCATAATGATCAGAGGTAAATTACATATCAGAATATTTCATTTACTTTTCCCAATGATTTGTATCATCTACTAATGTCAGCAGATGTGTGTAAGCCCTTGTTCTATCTGCTTAAAGTAATAATTATCAACTGGAAATAAAGAAATCTATTAATCCATAAGCATACGATAGTGGATATTCAAAAACACTGAGTCATTGTTTTTTTCTCTTACTGAATTTGAGTCATGTTTTGATAATATGCCTATATTTTAGACTGTCATGGTCTTCTTAAAACAATTATATTTTCTATTGAATAATATAGTATTATATTGCATCAAAAAATTCAAATGATTAATAGTATGAAAAAAAAGGGAAATTGTGACTGGAAGAAAAACTTCATTGAATGAATTAAGAAAGTTTTCTCTTTTCTTTCTGTATTTCACATGTAATAATGTTATCGTCCAAAAAGTCAGTTGAAAGAGGTTGCTTCTGTAGACTTCTTGTGTCATATTAACTGTTTGAAAATGTGAAGAAGACAAACCATACACTAGAGATGTGTTTGAAGGGTTAATCTTCACAGCTAAGAAGAAATAGTGGCTTTTACCTTTCTTATTTTATTGCACAGGGCAGAGGAAAGCGTGGCTGTTGTTGAGCACCAAGCGCTACTGAGATTTGCTGTAATCACACAAACAAACAGGCTTAAGCTTTTGCAATGACCTTTCAAAGGGCAGGCATTCAATTTTGACAAATATAACCAACAGCAGGCTTGATGTGAAAATGTAAAATTTTAAAACCCTATAATTAGGCAGCTTATTTTAAAAACAGGCGATGAGAGGCACAGGTGGCTCGTACTTTAAAAGCTAGGCAGAATTGCAGAACGAGTAAAAACCTAACAACGGCAAGCAGCAAGGTGCTTTCACAGACTGGCTATAAATCGCCTTCCTTTGTTCATTCACCATTTGTTGGAAATAAGAAGTAAAAAGCTGTCAGTCTTTCCTTTCAAGAAGCGTGTTGCCTAACGAACGTGATAGATCCTATTTCACGTAGGCAAAAATATATATTCTAATGAACCTTTGCTCCAAGAACTTAATTGCACAGGAGTATGGACCAAGTATTGACACATTATTTTTTTCGAAAGTCTTATGCACATATGCAAACACAGATGTAAATTGCTGTGCTGCTGCTCATGCCAGCACTCCCGCTCCCGTTATGTCCCGACAAGTTACAAACAAATAACGTCCTGGAAAGCGGCATTTGTTTCTCGTAGTGGCCATCACATTCACCTCTCAGACTCATAGTGGGATCACATTCACCTCTCAGACTCATAGTGGGATGATATTTATGCAAGTAAGATATTTGTTTTCCTTGTTCCTGTTTTTCCGTTTTTGAAAATTTCCTGCATGAATACAATGTACTTGATCATATTCATCTTCTATGACTCTCTCCTGTCTCCCTCCAAACTCTACTGAATTTCCAAACTAGTCCCCATTTTGCTTCCAGTTCTCTCTTTCCTTTTTGGAATAGGTCTGTGCAGGTAGCCCTAGCTGTTATATGCTCTTGATTGCTGTTGTATGTATACTGAAGACAGTGTTTCACAGAACTTCCTCTGTTTTCCAAGTCTTATAATCTTCCTCCTCTTTCTTCTGTGATGTTCCCTGGGCCTCAGGTCAGGTGATAGCGATGTCCAATTCAGAATTGAGTATATAAAGGGTCATATATTCTTAGGACTTTGACTAGTTAGAAATCTCCTTATTAACTTACACCCACCACAAAAAGATGCCTCTCTGAGTATAGGCGAGAGCAGCACTAGTGGATATATAAACATATATTCTTTTTAAATAAAATTATTTCATGTGCTGGTGTGGGGCATTGATGTGAAGGTGTCAGACCCCTAGGAACTGGAGCTACAGACAGCTCTGAACTGCCAGGTGGGTGCTGGGAATTGAACCCAGTCCTCTGAAAGAGCAGCTAGTATTTTTAACAATGGATCCATCTCTCCAGCCCCAAACATATATACATAAAAAGCTGTTTAACTACAAGACCATTTAACCAAAAAAAAAAAAAATAGTAGGTTGCCTTGTCCCCAAGGGCCTGTGAATATCCAAGTCATTTGCACACAATTATACTATCCCTCTTGTGGAGAGGAGCCCAAGTTCCATCAGTGCACAGTTGGTTATTTCCAAAACAGCTATACCACTGTTAACCAGTGGGTTAATCTTTTGTGTAGATCTCTTATAGCATGAAATATCCCTGGATAGATAAGACAACTGCTAGTACTTTTTGACTCTGTGAAAGCCAGGCAGCAAGAAGAGAGTTCCAGCTCAGTTGCATGCCTGCTCTATATCTCCAATCCAGAATATGTGGTGTCTTCAGCAATAAAGTATTACCATCCAGCTTTTGTGGGGGGTCAAGAATACTGATAATAGTTTGTACTGTTATGGAAGCTTCTGTTGACTTTCTAGCCAATAACTCATAAGAAAATATTCTGTACCTGCCCGTGGGATTTAGATTTAAAGCTTATATAGCTTCTGGGAGGAGAAATATACAACCACACAGGTTACTTCTGTTCAAATGATATTAATTTAATTGCATTTTGTGGTTAACTTATAAAGTAGTGATATTTTTTCATACATCGTTTCCTGCCCCTATTCATCAATTTTTCACTAACAACTGGGTATGATAATTTTGTTGGAGTATTTTGTAAGAAATCACATGGTATTTTCCTCATGAACAAGATGGCTAAAGATTAAAGATAAGGAAGAGTGGGTGAAGGCATAGGTCTCAAACAATGCCACACCAGTTTGGAATTATGATTAATAGGGTGGTATTTATTTAAAAAGGAAAAAACTTACAGATCACCGTCCCAGACAACAGCCCTCTGCGCAACCAGGAAGGAAGTCTAGTCGCCAGCGGAGCAAGAAGTGAAGAGAGAGAGCGTGGAGGGAAGTAGCCGCTTTTTTAAAGGGAGAGAGACCACGCCCCACTGGGCTGGTATCTCAGCAGCCATTGGTTGGAGGAGCGGAAGGACCTCCTGCAACACCTCCCCCTTTTGTTTAAGTATGAGAGTTCTAAACCTACTACAAAATTATATACAATAAGTACAAATATCCTATTCTAACTAGCTTAGGTCTTGTATAATAAATAACTTGGCCAAGTCATGAGAGAAAAGTAACTACATTTATATAGTCTTCAACCCCATGGAAGATCTGAGAAGGGAAATAATATTACCTGGGTAATTAGGAAGTTCAGTAAAACAACTTCCAAAACATGCAACAAATCACAGAGACAACTAGCTACCTGGGCAATCACCCAAAGTCATGTTTGTAGCATTGAAGCAACCAACTTTGG
>NW_026067962.1:3437846-3454369 GCF_014885135.2 Alexandromys fortis
TAATTTATATTAAACTGCTGGCTGCCACAAGGCACAGGCCACAAGGCCACTGCAAGGCACAGGCCATGGCTGAAGAAGGGAGGGCTCATGCCAAGCTGAACTCCTGGCAGGCAGCCGAGCAGGGGAAGGAGAGGTCCTAAAAGCCAAACGTTTGGGTGCCAGATGAAGGCGTAGGTCTCAAACAATGTCACACCAGTTTGGAATTATGATTAATAGGGTGGTATTTATTTAAAGAGGAAAAAAACCTTACAGATTACTGTCCCAGATACCAGCCCTCTGAGCAACCAGGAAGGAAGTCTAGTCACCAGCGGAGCAGGAAGTGAAGAGACAGAGTGTGGAGGGAAGTAGCAGCTTTTTTAAAGGGAGAGAGACCACGCCCCAATAGGCTGGTATCTCAGCAGCCATTGGTTAAAGGAGCGGAAGTACCTCCCACAACAAGTGGGAGTGTATGAGATTTAAATATGTGTTCCATAAAATGTTCTTTCTTCTCTTGCCTAGATTGTTTTTTCTAGGGTGGTTATTTATTTCCTTATATTTTTTTCTGATATTTTCTTCCCCAGATGATGAGTCAAAAGTTATTAGAGAAATAGTATGATTTTGAAATGTGTTTGTGTGTGTGTATTTGTGTATGATGGGGACATGTCTGTGCCACAGTTCGATGTGAAGTTCAGAATACAACTGTTGGGTATAAGTTCTTTTTCCTTCGATCATGTCATACAGGAGATCAAACTCAGGCCATCAAACTTGGTGGGAAGTACCTGTATATACTGAGCCAACAAGATAGCCCAGACCTCAATTATGTGTTTGATTATCATTAACTTTGGACTCTCCTTCATGAATGTTGTCTTCTAAATAAAGAAAGGACTGTATAATTTTCTTATCTGAGAGGTTGAACTCAACCTTAATTTTTAAAAAAAGACCCTATTTTTTTCTGAACAAGAACACAGAAGGGCTCTCCTCAGATACCTACCGACAACAAATTGGGATTTTATGAATGTCCTGGACATTTGGTTGTTGTCCTTCATAGGTAGATAGTTTTTTGCTAGCATGTGAGGCTATCAATAGGAAGCTAATCTGTTTGATCTCTTAAAGTGAATGATTTCAAGGACACCTGCTTATGTGGAACACTATTCTGTACCAAATTGCTTTTATTAACTTATTTTATAAATTGAAAGACTCAGTAGCATAGAAAGTTTAATGACTTTCCAACACCACTCAGCAAGTCATAGTCAAGATAAAGTAGACTTCTGAAACTGAATGAAATGCTTAACAATCAGGTAATTGTGCCAGCACATTTTATGCTCTGGCCTCTTATGGGCTCCATTATATTTTGTGTGGTTGCTTGCTTCTTTCAGCTGGCCACACTTCAAAAGCACCAGCACTCGGGAGCCGTAGCTCTGGGAGTGGCACCATCAACCGTATTTGGCTCATCATTGACCTGGAGACCCTGGTGCTGTACAGTAGTCCATCCATACAAATGTGCCTGTGATTGACCCACAAAATGCACTCCCTCAGTGAGGGCTGCTATTCAGCTGATTGAATGAGTTAAATGGCCAGAAGTCGTGATGTGTGTCTAGACATCTACACTCTATTTTTCTTTTTCAAAACTATGAACTCTACTTGTCAGAATAAAGAATTTTCTTTCCATTTGCAAGATTTCTCACTCTGATTTCCCCATGTCTCTTTTCTGGTACATTAGCCTCGGATGAGCTGTAAATGGGATAATACAGAACAGAGGGGCATATGATATGCAAGAGAGAAAGCAGGAAGGCTGATCCCTTCCACAACCATCTTCTAATGACATGTGCACTCTTCCAGGTGGCCAGCCCAGTCATGAGTCCTGCCACTTAAGACACTGCACTCTTCCAGCTGCTAGTTCCTCTGTCATTCCTACTGTTGCATGCAGTAACAGTGTGACAGGGCAGTGTTGACAGAATCTCTCTTACCTCAGCAGTAAAAGCAAGCAAAACAGTTACATGATGAATGGAACAGAGCCGCGTCTTATCTCTCCTTGAAAAGAAATGCCGTCTTGCCCCTTTTTCTTCAGACAAATGAGGGTGAAATAAGGCAGACCTGACATCGTGGGAGAGAGATGAATCAAAGGATTTTCTTTTGTTTCAATCAATACGAAGTGCTGATTTGACATATGTTATCCACTGGGAGGGCAGTGCTCAAGTTGTCATAAAGTAATTAGAGCCTGGTTCGGGGAACATTGTACATGTCCTTCAACCAGATACCACAGGTAGTTAAGCCTCTTTTGTATGCCTTTGTGGCAGGGACCTTAATTCCTCGTGGTGATGGAGATGTGCCCACAGATGTTTTCTGCAGCTGCCTCCCAGCAGGGGCCCTTCTTACTGTCTGCTTCCGCTTGCTACCTGTCTCCTTTCTTAGTTATCCTTGTCATCTGATATGTTTTCCCCAGTGAACTTTTCTGTTGCTCTTTTGTCCCTCACACCTGCCTTGGAGGTCCCTTGGCTCAGAATTAAAATTATTCCCTCTTCCTCTTTGGACCTGCAATCTGGCAAAAGTACTACCTTCTCCTTTACAGATATTTTTTGTTTAAAACTCTCATGAGGAATATTTTAAATGTCTTACCACAGTAAGTATATATTTGAAGATTAACAGTTTGTTAATTAAAGGAATCAACAAGAAAGAATATACAAAATATAGAGGTTCTGTCTCTAAGTTAATTTATCTATTATATGATAACATGCTTCACCTAATGCACCTGTTTATTTAGTTAATACTTACTGACAGAAATAATGTGCTAATCTTGATTTTGGAATGATTTTTATTATCTTTCTTGAAACAATTAAGAATGTGACACAATACAGCATTAAAGTAAAATTTGGCCACTCAGTACTGGAACTGTGTTTTGGATTTGGGGCAGGGGAAGTAGTTGTCCTCTAGAGACAATAATACTATAATGTATACATATAGAATTCTATTTTATTCTCTTCTTCAATTCTATTATTTTATTCTGTTCTCTGTATATGGAACTTTTCACATGGGATGAAAATGTTTGCTTCAAAAGTCTTGGACTGTTATAACAATCCAAGTGCCAGTTATGGGGAAACTCAGGTTGTTGTTCATAGAAAATAAGTCTTTCAAAACAATATTGGCCATTGACATTGATTGCCTCCCAGAATTTGAATGTAAGACTATTTTGCTACAGAAAAAGCATAATTCGGACACAGAACTCGGCAGGATTGAGCTAGAACTGGTACAAAAAACTTCCTCCCTGAGAACTGGCCCTCATATAACAGGAGGTGTTATGAAGGTTGACCAGGATAGAGAAAAATCAGTCCAGTCAAGTTGTAAATTCTTCAAACCATAATAACTACTGAACGACATGCTTTTGCATAGTTTAGTAGTGATACCTTCAACTCAGGGTAAGCAAGAGTTGCCTAATTGCACTTAAGGCCCACTCAATAGGTGAGAATTCAGTCCTGATATTGGAAACCCAGTCAATTACCCATGGCTGGAGTGGTGGTAAATCTGAAAGGGGAACCTATTGCCGTTTTAGTAAGACATTATAATCCTTAATAACTCAACTTACCTTTATGAATACAGGTAAATGTAGCTCTTGTCCCTCATCAAAGAGGTCTGATTTTTACAGTACATAAAACCTATTTCAGAGACTCACAACTGGCCAAAATATAGAGAATAAAGGGGCTGTGGGAAGCCTATTTCCAACTGATGTAGCTTTATTTGAATACCTACGCCTTAGATATAGACACTATCAAAGAAGAGATGGTGGACAGATTTTTAAGAACTTGAGGCCTGGGATATCAGTGGCTAGGTAGTGTCCCCTAGGAGATACAGGATAAATGCACCCACAAAATTTCAAAAATATTGTTTCCTGAACAAATCTGGCAAAAATGACAATATAAGTTAGCATGCCAACATGGATACAGGAAATTTCACAAGGTCCCATCTCCTGATCAGTAACTCTCAACTGTGAGTCATGACCCCTTTGGCAAACTTCTAGCTCCAAAAACATGTATATTACAATTCACAACTGTAGCAAAATTACAATTATGAAGTAGCAACAAGAAAATTTTATGGTTGGAGTCATTACAACATGAGGTATCTATATTAAAGGGTCAGAGCATTAGGAAGGTTGAGAAATGATACACTAGATCAAGAGCTACAAGTGGTCAAAGGATGCTGTCAGATACAGAAGTCTCTTCTTCCAGTGATGAACTTTCACATGGGATATCCAGTTCCAATTGGCTACCCCTGACACAGATACATATGAGCATTATCAAGTGGGCTCAGTAGGATGTGTTTGTGTGTATGTGAGTATGTATGTATAGCTATATAATTATGGATAATTAAAGAAAAAACTATGAATTTGGGATGGAAGGATGAGGCATGGGAAAGTAATAGATTAAGTGCTGTGTGCAAAGTTCTCAAGGGAAAGAAAAGAAAAACATTCAAAGTGAAAATATCTACTAAATTTGGAGGTGTTGATTCTGTGGACATTTATTTTTGGATTAGTTTTTATCTTTTTGTCAGTATATTTTGTCTTGTTAACAATGATTTGGTTGATCTTTCAGTTGTAATTTAATGGGGGAGAAAGTCACAACTATGAATGAAGATCAAAATTTTCCAATAAATACTTCAAATGTTGGAGAGCATTTTTGATAGTTATATTTTTACGTTCAAACATATTTGGCTAACATCTCTATTTGTGTTCACTGTGGTTATCACATTTTCCTTGTTGTGTCATTGAGCAATATAATACTGAAGATGTTTGTGAGCCAGTATGAATTATCCTATCTTTGTTTTTGATGTTGAGGATGGAAGAGAATAAGAGATAATTATAATTATGTTTTTCACCCAGAAATCTTAATACAAACACACCTTTAAACACTTAATTGGGTGACTTTATTTAGGAAGGAGAAATTAGCACACTTTATCAAAAAAGACCATTCCAAGCGCAGACAAAATTTAATGAAGATTCATTAAACTATTTTAAAGTAGTTGGGAAAGTGTTTATGTGAAAAGGTCCTCTAAAAGTACTTGGGTGGAAGTGTGCGCAATTTCAGATAGGGGCCCCTCTTTGAAATCATTATGCAGACACTAAAGCACCATCAGAACCACTCATCTATGGAGGGCATGAGCGACTTGAGTGGAATGAAGTGAGCAATGTTCTCTAAGCTAAATAATTTTTTTCCTTTTACATCAGAATTCATCTAACTTATAAGGTATAAAGCAAAGTTTCAAAGTTTGTTTCTGCCCAGAGGTTTTTTTTTTTTATGAGTTTTTATCTCCTGTGCTATTTTTTTTTGAGTGGGCAGTCATGACAGTTTTGAACAGTGATAATCTCATGAGATTACATCTCCTAGTGAGCTCCTGGTTCTGTGTAATCACAATCCATGATGTTTGCATAATGACAGCTGTGTTTAATAACAGTTCCCTCAGAATCTCCCTGTCAATATATAGCACATATTATATAAATAATCTCAATGCAGGAGCACAAGTCATCTCTCTCCAATGTGGTACTTACTGGAGTCCCACAACATTTTTTTTCTTTTCCCATAAATGAAGGTAGAGAACTTGTTCATTGTCTGTTTTTTTTTTTTTTTTTTTTTTTTTTGAGACAGTGTTTCTCTGTAGCTTTGGAGTCCTTCCTGGAACTAGCTCTTGTAGACTAGGCTGGCCTCAAACTCACAGATATCCACCATCTCTGCCTCCCAAGTGCTGGGATTAAAGGCATGCACCACCACCGCCTGGCGGAAATTTGTTCATTGTCATTGCAAGGAAGCTACTTACTCTCCTCTGGCATTGCCTGTATGAGGCCCTTCATATATGGGTTATTCCTAGGATGTTCCTGTTATGAAAAGATGTTCCGCACATATGCCATTAGAAATTGGAAGTTAAAACAAAACAATGGCATAGCACTGCACACCCGCGCATATGACACATATCTGAAATACGAGCGCCATCACATATGAGTATGTATGGAGATCAATAGGACCAGTCATTTATGGCTGATGGTACAGTTTCTTTGGAAGATCACTGGGCAATTTCTCCTAAAATTAAATCTACCCAGAAAATTTTGTAGTCAGACATTTTCTTTTTCACCCAAATCAGTCAAATCTGCATGTGCACATCAATATCTATAGTAGTTGCTTTCACAAAACTTGGGAATAACCAAGGTGCTTTTCAGTAGGTGAAGGACAAATAATAAATCACAGCCCATCTAGACAGTGGACTATTATTCAGTGTTAAAAGTAAATAAACTATTTCTAATTAAGAGCTTTTTTTCACCAATGTTTTGTTTTATTGTTATGCTAGACAATAATATAAGTCTTGATACTTAATTTGTCTTACTTGGGAAATACATTTGAATTTAAAAAGAGAAAAAATTCTTCATTTTTAATAAACTTGTTGAATTTCCATTTTCCAACTTGATAAGTTGAGATTAATATCTCCAGCACATTCATCCCCTGGAGTTAACATAAATATGTACATCTCATCCATAAGTTCTACAGCAATGTTTGAATGGGTTCATGATCCAGCCTCAGACCATTTATGAGTTTTGTACATTGGACAAACTACAATCTTAGTTTTCATACCTTCATTTGTAAAATGGCCTTATGATTAGTGATACGTCATGTGACCATGATGACTGAGTTGGGAAATCCTATGCATGCCATTTAATATCAGTTGATGTCTCTTGTGATGTTGTCCTTGTCGAGCAATTTCAGATAAACTGATATATTATCTGCCGAAATACATTGTTTGCCGGTGTTAACATGAGGCCATCAACCTTTATCATATGATTAGCATGATATCGAAAAAGAGACCCCTCTTTGGAATTGAAGTTTTAAATCAATTACACATTAAGCAATAGTTTTCATGCGACTTACTTTGTGGGAATTTGCCATATTTCCTTGGGGTCAGACCAAATGGCTTAATTGATTTCTCTGTGCCCCATAAGGTCAGCTGGTTAATGACAGTAAACCACTTAATCATGGCAGAGTCATAGGTCATGTTTCCCAGCTCACTTCTATTTGACTGGAGATTTGCCTTTTGTTTTCTCTTTTCAACCTTTGTTCTCTGTTGAGTCACATCTCAAATGACTGCTTCTTAGTCACCCTGACAACACTTGCTGCATCTGCCCAGTTGTGTGCATGGAAACTTTCTATATTTTTCTCATGACACATTGCTATAGCTGTTGACATTGCACATGACGAATGCCCTCAATATGTAAATATTTGTGTTAAGAAGAAGATTCTAACATGACTCCCAATTAATTCTCTAATGCAAACTCAACTAATAGTAAACACATTTAGTCCTTGGCTTTTTAAGACTGAAAATCTTTGATGGATGTCTAGAAAAGTACATACTTCGATATTTGAGTTCACCTAATCTTTTTTGACCTTTCTTCACACAAATATCATGGCTATTTCATGATAAACTTTGAAATCCTCTGTTTCGGGAAATGTAAGACATATCAATCTAACTATGAAAGCTGAAGAAAATAGACATGACAGAAGATTTTATCAAGAAATTTTGCTTTAATCTACATAGATCATCCACTTCATTACCTAAACTTGCGTTATCTCTTCAGTCTATTATTGTTCAGAGGTTCTACAATTTATATTGTGTACACTATATTTTTTTCAGACATGATGAAAAGGAATGGGGATGTTAACAGCTTTCTCTATTGGCTATCTGTTATATAGCGTCAGTAGTAGATGCACTTCAGAAATATCCATAGTTCTCAGAAGCATTTGGGTATCAAAGGTCCATGCTATATTCAGAGAGTTCCAAAATGAGGAGAGGAACACTGGCAGAAAGGTTTAACAATTCCTTTCAGTGCTTTTAATTATCTTTTGAGTTTGACAGTCATCATTTAGCTGAAGGTTTGGCAGAAAAAAAATACCAGGAGTTGGTTTTTCAAATCCATTGTCACTAAAAACACAGGTTAGAAACTGATATAACACCCAGGTCACATTCAACAAGTCATGCTAGCTCTGGCAAGAATTCTGAATAGAATGTGACAGATCAAGTTAAAGAGATTTCTACATTCTTGATGTTTTGGTTAGTGAATGTTGGGGAGAACTCTGCCCTTAGAGGACATCTAAGGAAGTACAGCCGTGCTGCACTTCTACAATGATTTTGACAAGCAGCTGACCTATTCTAGGTTGTGATTAAAAAATAAGACTGTGATTAGATTTTGTGGCATAATTTAAATTTTCTGTTTATATTATATTATATAGATTTGATCATTCCAAAGTTGAAAATCTAAGAATAAAATTCTTAGTGACATTAATCTTGCCTTACATCAAAAATTTCCTGGGGGCGGTTTCTGTGTGTTGCTCACAGCTCTGTTTCTAGATGTTTTATTCATTCACCATTGCATCTGGACATCCAGCATCTAAAACAGGGCTTGGTACATGAGTAGCTCAACTCATATCTATTAAATGAATAACTTTCCTAAAGTTTGAATGTCACTACTTCTCTATGTCTCTTGACTTGCCATAAATACCTGAGATGCTTTATATTTTAAAATACATATATTTCTATGAGAATTAATCCTTTTGCTGTGTATAAAAACAAAGCCACGAACAGATGAATCTGCACCCTGATTCCTTTTCCACCACACATGACAACAGCCCTCTGTGCTACAGTTTTAAGAAGTGAGCTGGTAATGTTAACCATTTTATCTTAAAGGGATGTACACATTCTTTCAAAGTATTACTGAGTACCATGCTCTTCACAATAAGACTAGCAATATTCCTAGTACAGGCCTGCAAATATGACGTTCAGGTATCAGGACGGTAGTACAGGCCTGCAAATATGACGTTCAGGTATCAGGACGTGCCTTTGATAAAGACCAAACCAGTATCTGTTTTGCGCTCTGGTCTATGGAAGTTGAGTTCCATTTCTTAGTCACGACTAAATCTTAAATGCAACTATTCAAATGTCTATATTTTTGCTCATTTTTGTTTTCTTTTTTTGCAGCAACCACATCACTGAATTTAATGAAAACATGCTCAACATATTTTATATTATAGATTTTATTTTGCTAAATTGAGGCTTATAAAATCTAGACAATAAAATGGTGCAATGATTTTACTATTGATCAAAGAATAATATTTTTCTGTAATATGATTTTATTGTTGTCCTGTTTTCTATTTGTGTAACAATATTTTGATTACTGTTTAAGTTAAATTTTATTTTCTGAGTAATTCTTCTGAGAGGACAGAGTTCCTGTCTGGCCCAGCGATACCTTGTCTCTGTGGGAAGTAGATCATGTTTATGAGTGTCCTTTAGGGAGACTCTCTTGGGTCCTGGTGTCATGAGCAGCAGATACATTAGAAAGATCACATGAGACCCTAGCCATGGAAAGGCCTGCCATTCTGGTGCTTGAGAAAAATCCATCTTTCAAATACATCCTCACATGTGCCCTTTAGTTGGTGCATGGCTGCATGAGCGGCGCTATGTGGAAGTGCTGTTGCTCTTAGTTCATTTACTGGCCAGATGCCCGTGTCATGGAACCACCATTATCCCCACCACTTCTGGTTCTAATTAGCACCCCATTTGTCAGCTTCAGCCCTTTGTGAGGACTTGAGTGGTTATAAATACTGCAATACCTTCTAACCTGTGAAAGTAGTGCTTCCAAAGACAAAGAAGAAAACCCAGCAGGCAGGAAGCCTGCATTATTGCCACCTGAGCTGGCCTTTTCTCTGGACAACTTCGAGCCTTAACATCTGCTCAGAGCACCACAGTTATTAAACTAAATAACAAAATACATTCATCTGGATATAATAGTCTTTCCCTGGGATATAAGATGGAATTTACTTCTTTTTGAAAGAAAGTGAAACAGAGTTGACAGAGTCGTGTGTCTGTTTAGTGTCAAGGAAAGTAACCTGGGAAATGAGAGAGGAACTTATCAGGAAAGTTGCCCCCCTTTGACCGTGGTATGACTGTTGCCGTGGATATGCTTGTGTGTACTCTCTTACAATTTTTAATTACTGGGTTTAATTGTTGGCAGGTGGGTAAGAGTTCTGTTACATGTAATGCTTAATTGTTTATACTTTGCTCTTTGTTAGAAATTGAATACATTTTAGAATGCATTAGTTTGAAAATGAGACTCAAGAGGTCTGTTGTGGTAATGTGTCCTTTTCCCTGCTAGAGGACAAAATAAACTCATATTAAAGTTTTAATTCTTGCAAGGTCAAAAACTTTCCTTGCAGGCAGAAATCACATGAATTCCAATAAATATAGAGGTCATCTATTTAATAAGTTTAATAAATGCAAAAGATAGTAGGAAAGTGTAGCCATTTTAGGTGTATATGAAAAGTCCTTTCTGAAACCAACATAGAGAAAGGGCATTATTAAATATTGTGGTTACTCCATAACTTTTAAAATTCATAATTATGGCCTATAGCTATCTTCTTTTCCTCATTTTACTTCCAAAGTTTCTTAGTATCGTCACAATTTCATCTGTGCATTGAACATACTTTCTTCATTATCAAGACTTAAATTCTTAAAACTTTAGGAGGACACAGAGCTCACAATTTTGACTTTCAGAGAATGGAAAGAATACTGAGAAGGTTTAAGAGGCTTTAATGAATTAAAAATAAGTTATATATTGTTGTATAGGGACTGTCTCGTCAAACATGGAATTCTGGTATTAGGAGCTAGACTGTTCAAGGTAATGGAGGAGACAAAAGCTGGTGAAAACGTCTAGAAGGTCTTACAATGGGCATCAGGAACTGACACATGGGATAAACACTAGAGAAACAATGTCATAAAGACACTGGTGAATCTTTGGGGCAAGGGGAAGATATTGAGCAAGTCTGAGTTCTATTGGTTTCTACCCTCATCGGTGGTCCAGGATTGTCACATGCCTCAGCAGACATGCCACTTGTCAGTATGTATCTCATGTAACAGCATGTTTGTATAACATACATGATTACTAGCTGAACTGTTCGTGTTCTAAGGAATGAAAATAGCATGATCCTTTGCAAAAAATCTGTTCTTGCAAAATGCAACAAAAATATTGAGCAACAGATTTTGTCATTTTTGAATCTGACAAAAATTTCTTTTATTTGGCCAAGTTAAAGAGTAAAATGTGTCACTTGCTAAGAATATATAATTTTGAGTTTTATTAACCTAAAATGCATGCTACATTTGTTTGCAGTGAGGTATAAATTGATGATTTGGATTGCTAAGCTATTTTACAGTTCTTATGCCATCTGAATCTGTTCCTCTATTTTTTTTCATTAGTCACATTCTTCCATAGCTTGTTCTGTTCAAAGTCCTCAGACCTATTCCTTTGATATCTATTCCTTTGTAATCTAAAATTCTGTTATTATGTAAGTGTAGATAAATATTAAGCATGATAAGTGAAATGCTATTCAGAATTAAACTGTTCAAATGTCTTTAGAAATCTGAGATACAATTACATGTAAGATGTGTAATATGATTTTATTTGACTTGTATATGTATGTGCTGTGTCATGACTGCCACACATGAAGCCATTGCCATGTATCCTACAAGCTGTCATTTTATAACTGCAACTCTGTAACATTTAACTAATATGTCTCCATTATTCTGATCACCCAGCACCTGTTATGCCATGTTTTGTTTTCTGTTTATACAAATTTGTATTTTTAGGAATCTACATATCATTGAGATAATACAGACTTGGGTTATTTTAGTTAGCGTGTGCCCCTCTAGTCTCATTTATATTCTTGCAAGTGGTAGAATTTCTTTCCCCAAGGACAAATATTATTGCATCGTTTGTGTTTTAGTGGACATGTATACATGTCCCTGCATATGTGTGTGCATGCATGTGTCCATTGTCTCTCAATGGATAATTGAGGTTCTGTCTATTTCTTAGCCATTGCTAATAGTGCTACAGTGAATATGGAGATGAACTTACTTCCTCTGTATTTGGATTTCAGTTATTTTGTGTTTATGGTATACATGTTGTTTTCAGTCTAAAGTAAAAGGGAAAAAGAATTAGGTGAGAATATTTACTATTCAGTGAACAGTACTCTATCTATCTCAAAGGACTTGGAATTTAGGATTGAAAAGAAATATTCCTGGACATTTTGAAGGTATTGGCTTACTAAAATTGCTTCTCATTTACTTATAGCTTCTGAAAATACTTAGATTCTTACATTTTTATTTATATTGTTTTCTACTGCCTATAAATCCAGGAATCCTCCTACTCTCATGGGTTCTGAGCTTTCACTGTGGCTTGGTTCTTGTCACTAGGGATTCAGAGTCCCATTCAACTAAAATTTTATGCTCTTCAATTATGGAAAAATAGATACATTTCTTAATTTTTTTTCAAAACAGGGTATCTCTTTGTAATAGCCATGGCTGTCCAGGAACTCACTCTGTAGACCAGTCTGGCCTTGAACTCACAGAGATCCATTTGTCTCTGCCTCCTATCTATCATCTATCTATCTACATCATCTGTCTACAGATCTATCTACATCTACCTATCCATCTAACACCTATTTGTCTGTCTGTTTATCTATCTTTCTTTGTATGTATCTATCTAACATCTACCTATATAATTTGTATTCACTACAAAGAATTACTAACAAGTGGATCCTAAAATAGTTTATTTCTTATTTTCTTTTATAGAAGTTAAGAATGGATTCATGGTGACTAGACACAAGAAATAGAGGGACCAGGGATGTTATTCAATAGGTTCTAAATTACAGTTAGGAGCAAAAAGTTAAAGAGTTCATTTGAACATCAGAGCATAATTAATGTATTTTAAATGGAAACAATTAAAATAATTTTGAAGGAAAAATATTGAAAGTGATAAATACTTCACCTGCTTTGAATATCATACCAATGCATACATTCAGGGAACGTTTTATGGTAATTTACTGATAGGTACAGTTTTTATATATTAGGTAAATATTAATTTAGAGAAGGGTGTCAGTACAGATGGCACCATTCCTCAGGATAGTGATTCTGGGTAGCAGAAAATTTAAGAAAGACATGAGCTGGCGAGTGAGCCAGCATGTGGCATTCGTCCCTAGTTACTGCACTAGCTTTTTCTCAGTGAAGGACTTTTATCTGGAAGTATGCACTAAGTAGTCCTTTTTTTCACCTGACTCTCCAACAGGAAAACAAATAATCCTGGTTTATTTCAAGACACCTCTGAGAAAACTATGAAATCTGGTTGCTTAATTTAATATAATCATGCTTGCTTCTGATAACTGACCTGACAGTTTCCAATAACTCACAAGTAAATAAGTTAGATGTGCAGCATCTGGCATTAAATTGTCCACAGTACATAACAATTGGTAAAAGCACATTATTTCTGAAATGAGATTTTATTGAATGTGTGTCAACAAGAGCTTACTCTCTATATTCCACTAAAAAAAATCCATGTAAATAATGTTTTTGTTTTATCGTGTGGTACTAAGAAGATTTCTCACACTTATGACTTCTGCTAATGTTATAAGCTATGACACATACAAATTAGAATTATACTTGGTAGTTAAAAGGGAAAGAAAATGAATAAATACCCAGAAAATACCAAATTGCTTAAATAGGACTTTATAAAATGACAAAGCACAGAATAATAGAAATGGGTTAATTTAAGATGTAAGAGTTAGCTAATAAAAAGCATAAGCTAATAGGCCAAGCAGTGTTGTAATTAATACAGTTTCTATGTGATTATTTTGTGTCTGGATGTCTGAGAAATGAATGCGCAGCCTCTGTCTACCAACGTGTGAGCTTGAAAAGGAATTCTAGACATACAAAAAGAAAACAGAGTTCAGTGCAGTTTCTTGGTAGCCATTTGTTTTTTCAGATGGACTCTGTTTGCTGGTGGTAAACAAGGACACCATGGCTCTTTTAAAAGGTTTTCTGACTCAGCTTTACTGGCAAAAACTGCACTGCTCTTTAAAAAATGTCTTCCTGGTTCATGTTGTCAGAATGACCCCTGGCTCTTTTGGGAGGTCCTGCACTTAAATGGGGTCTGTGAGCAGCATGTTATAAATTGCATAATGGCAACATAGAACCGTTATATCCATGGAGGTGGGGCGATGGTATGTACAGCTCACAGAGAGAGTGAACATGCCTCCAACATATTGAACTGGGCAGAGTCAAAAGGCAAAGCAGCCTTAATCCTAGCCATGCCTGCTTAGCATTTTTTAAAGGCACTCCTGGTCAAAAATAATTACAGATACCCAATAAAGACAGACTCAGATGAAAGAGACCTCTTTCATTGATCATGGTGTTGGATAAATGTGCGTAGGCTTGGGAGAGAGAAGAAAGAGTTATAAAAATCAGTAAAAGGTTTGAAAAATATAAAGTCATACAGTCATAGATTAAATGAGTAAAAATATAACAAGACACATGAAGTTGGAATATACACAGAGAGTCTGGATTATTTATATTATTGTGTTTTCTTTGAATTTATGACTGTAAATGAGCTGAGTACAGAGACACATTTCATTTTATGGACTGCTAAGCTAACCAACATATATATTTTCAAGGTATCTTGACATCAAAATTTGGGTCTAAGGATATATTGCTTTGGAAAAGAGGTTCTTCTTTTGTTTCAACAGAGGATGAGAACATGTGTATTCCTTTCAGAATAATGTGACTTGATAGACCAAGACCTCCTGAAAGGTCTTTGTGAACACCCAAAATATTTCATCCAACAAAAAAGCAGAAATCAGTTTGGAAAAAAACATGCCCAAATTCCTAAATATTTTTTATAAATGTCTGTTTTTACTTAAGAGGGTTATGATATAGAAATGAATACTTTGCATTTATATGTATCTCGGTTTATTGAAAAAAATTTAGGTCAATTTTGTTATAACTATACTTCTGTTCTTGATTACAGTATTTTGTTTGTGCAGCTTACTTAAAAATGTAATGTATAATTAAAAATAGAGGTTAATAGTCATCTATAATAGTCAAGCTTATTGTCATGTTAGTTAGATTTCCTAGATGTAAGATATATTTCAGATGGATAGGTATTTTTCAAACCTTTCAAAGACTAACAGAATATGTAACTTAAAATGTTTTAAGAACGTAGGACTTTTCATGACAATGAGACACATCTGCTCCTGGCAGCATCAATCTACTTCAAGAGGTTGATGGGCATTGAGGATGTTCCTTATGGAGTTGATTAGTCATTTGGGCAAGAAACTGCTCTTGCCTGGACTGCTTAATGGTATGTTGTATAAACTGGTCATACCTAAGGTCATTATTTAGTTGCCTAGAGAAGGTAAGATGGTCCTTCCAGGTTTCTGCTTCGTGAGAGACCTGCCAGATATTTTTCAGGACACAGAAGAGAGAAAATGATGAACTTTGTCAGTACAAGGCATAAGAGACCTTCAAATTTTCTGCTTCATGGAAATGTATGCCACATACTATGAGCCTGTAGGTTGAAGGTAGATGCAGCAATGTTACAGAAGAAATTTGGGTGACTGTCCAGGTAGAAAGATGTTTCTGCCAGTTCTAGAGTTTTGGAAGTTGCTTACAATGCCCTTCCTGTTTACTTAGGTAATATTATATCCTTCTGGAGTCTTTGATGAAGTTGAAGAAAGACATTTTTAGATTTATAAAAGATATATTAGATATAAAATTTAAACACACTAAATAAAATAGATGATAGAGTATTTTCCTTAAGTTGTGAAATATAAATGGACTAAATATTGTAACTGTAATTCTTGCTCAATAACTGTTTTATTTTATGTAATCTTGCTATGTTAAAACTAAAACCTTCCTTTTTATTTAAACAGAAAAGGTGAGGTGATGTGAAATTCACCCTTGCATGCTGTGAATATGTTTTATTACCATTGATTAATAAAGAAGCTGCTTTAGGCCTATAGCAGCTCAGAACAGAGCAAGGCAGGCATTATAAGTTGAGATAGAGGAGAAACAAAAGTGGATTCAGAGAGAAGCTGTGTAGTTGCTAAAAAAAAAAAAAAAAAAAAAAAAAAAACAGACACTGGTGACAAAAAACAGAATAATAGAAAAAGGTTAATTTATGATGTATGAGTTAGTTAATAAAAAGCTTAAACTATTAGCCCAAGCAGTGTTGTAATTAATACAGTTTTTGTGTGATTATTTGGCTCTGGGAGACTGGGAAATGAACAAGCAGTTTCTGTCTACCATGTGGTGCAAGTTTGTGTAGCACTCACTATGTAGGAAAAACTGATCTTGAGTTCATCATCCTTTTGCCTCTACCTTCCATCTTACTGAGCACTTTTATTTACTAAGGAGGTACAATAAAATATTAACATTGATGACATGGATGGATTAGTTCCAATAGTATAGTATAATACACGTTATTTAGAATGTATGAATTACTTATTTTTAAAAACTCTATTTGGTATTTTTAGATTGTAATTGTCTATGACCCACTGAAACTTTAAAAAGAAAACTTACATATTTGAGGATACTCTTGGATTCTCTATTTTCCTGACTCTTTCATAGAAACCTTTCCTGAATCTCCCCTTTTGCTGAAAACTTCCTGTTTTTTTTTTTTTTTTTTTTTTTTTTTT
>NW_026067962.1:3460752-3463865 GCF_014885135.2 Alexandromys fortis
CCAGTGATCCAGGGACAGAAGGAAGGACGGGGCAGGCAGTGCAGGATCCAGGAGAACACAGGAGCCCCTGGAGCCCAGGCTGAGGGTGCCGGGCTCTCTTACTGGGGACCTTGAGGCTCACTGCTCTGGGTGGGTAGCCTTAGAGTAGGAGCTTAAAGTAGGAACTTAAAAATGTTGTTGAGCACTGGTCCTAGCATACAACAGGGCCCCATGTTTAATTTTCATTTGCTTAAATACCCTGACCCCAGAAGGGAGGAGTAAGTATGATAAAAACTGCCAGACAAATTGAAGGATTATGAGCTACCTTCTTAGTTAAACATTCTGTTGCCAAAGCAAGACAAGTAACTCTCGCACCCTAGACCAAAACATTCTGTAGGCAAACCACTCCCTGGGTGGAATCTATAGTTACCTCCCTAAGAGAGTAGAAAGCTAGTTGGATCCTTAGAATTTTGCTTGAGATAGAAACAGATATACATGAAATATCAGGTCTGAATAGTAGCCATATCTGTGATTTGAACTGTTGATGATATCCTTAAAGGAACAGAAGTAAGTTCCAACTCTCTGACCATTAGGCAAGGTAGAATGAACCCATACCTATGGGCCTTGTCAGTGAACCAGTGTTAAGACACCTTTGGGTGTTCTATATGTAAAACTCTTTTGTCATGAAGACATGTTTCACATCAAGACATGTTTTGTCATCAAAGTATTAACAGTGATATTCAAGCACTTAGCCAGCATCAAAAAGTATTTGCTGAATAAACCCACTTTAGCCAACACAATCTATAAACCTTGTCTAATCCAAAGGCATTTTAAGGTTCAGAAAATTAATAATTTCCATTAATCCTGATTTATATAATAAAGTAGATTAGGTAAGGAAGGGAAGTGAACTGATTAATCTTTCCTTATAAGCATAGTTAATTTTGATGATGGCTGTTTTATCACTTGCTACTGTTTTGACAGTGATATCAGATATGTCTCTCACCTTCATGACTTTAGGCCTTCCTACAAATGTTCTAAAAATTTAACAATGGGCTTTGTGGGAGCCTAGCCAGTTTGGATGTCCACCTTCCTAGACCAAGATGGAGCGGGGAGGACTTTGGACTTTCCACAGGGCAGGGAACCCTGACTGCCCCTCAGACTGGAGAGGGAGGGGGAGAGGAGAGGGAGGAGGGGGGAAAAGGGAGACGGGGAGGGAAATGGGAGGCGGGGAGGAGGCAGAAATCTTTTTTTTTTTCAATAAAAAAATTATATTTAAAAAAAAATTAACAATGGGATAACATCATGGTAGACATTTGTTTATCTTTTAATACAATCCCCTTATAATTTCACCAAATTTTAATGTGTGTAAAACTTGGATACGCTTATACTTAAGAAAGTTGGCCACACCTTGACATTACCATACTGTTGTCTTCTATATTTCAGATGGTCCCCCATGTCAGAAAGTCCCCATGCTCACTGCAGATTCTGCTCTTATAGAGACCTCTAACAGTCCAGGTCCTTTCTACTTTCCCTTCTTCTCCCATTGATTGTGTTTACATCCTTGCTTTTCTGTAATTTCTTTCACTAACCTTCATGTAATTCTAACAATGTGATGGATTTGAATTTTCAACCTAATGCTGTGGTTCGTATGTACTTCATAATCATGTACTCTGATATTAAGTCATGCTTGAGGTAGCAACATTTTGAGTCTCCCGAAATTATCTTTTCAAACTTGTAGAAAAAAACTATTTGTCAAATCCTACCCACATTTTCTCTTTGTGTCTACTCTGACTATCCACTTTGGCATCCTGTTGTCAGCATTCTCTATTCCTTTTTGACACCACTCAAATGCTGTTTCTTTTTTTTTTTTTTTGCTGTTGTTTTGTTTTATGTTTTATTGGCAGACTCTCTTTACAAGGAGGATGTTGTCATCTTATATTTTCTTGATAACATTATACCCTCCATGAGAGTTAAAGGTAAAAACATTGTTTCAGGATGTCCCTGTAATGCGTAAGCCAGTAAAACCTCTGACCTTCACAGCTGGGCACTCAAGACAGCAACCCCAATTTCACCTGCTTTTGTTGATCTACCAGATAATCTACTCTGTAGAAACTAGTCTCTTCATCTTATTAAAATAGAAATTATAGTTGTATGCATTAAAAATATCTTCTTTGACTTTACATCATCTGAAATGGCTAGGAAGAGACTTCGAGAAGCTACTATGAAGTTTCTGCCATAAATGCACAAACTATCAATCTCAGCCTTGCTTTCATTCAAAGTTCCTCTTCCATTAATAGTTAAAACCAATGTCATTAATGTTCACATAAAGTAATCCTGGCACATTGGTGATAGATAAAGCAGACATGGCAGAACTATTGTCGGCCTAGGTGCTACCAAAAGGTAAAGGAAGTTTGTGCACAGAAGGTCCTCATGTTGATGCACACATTCAGATGTTAAGCTCAACTTCAGCTTGTAGACCAAAGGTTCAACTAATTTGAGTAGAAGAAGAGTTTGTCACAGTTAATTAGGATACTTTTTCTTAAAGGTAGTAAGTAAACATTCTGTTAGTATTCTTCAAATTATGCCAAATTCACCTACCTGATGGGGGGGGGGGTTAACTTGACATGCCCAAGAAGAGAGAAGCTCATTTGGGATACATCTCCATCAGACTGTATTTTGTGGTATCTGGTTGGAAATTTTAATTTCAACAAAATTTTTGTGCAGAAGAAGACAAAATTTCTATGTAGAACCACAGTGATTAGTCCTTGCAAGAAATTGCCTACATGAAAAATCATTACATTTCCTTAGACTTTTCATCTTTTAAATTATCTGACAAATTATTTTTCTGAATAACATAATACTTGCTTATTGCAATGCTTTATTCAAGTGTTTATCCTCAAATGCTTGTTTTAACTCAGAAACTACAATTTCCACAGTAAGCACTGGAAATCTGTTTGGTCAGGTGAAATTCCTTACTCTATACCAGTGGTTCTCAACTTTCCTAATGCTGAAGTCTTTAAATATAGTCCCCCATGTGTGGTCACCCCAAACCAAACAATTACTTCAGTTGCTTATTCATAACTGTAATTTTGCTACTGTTATGAATTTCAATATATATTGCCAATAAAACAAAT
>NW_026067962.1:3463915-3476713 GCF_014885135.2 Alexandromys fortis
AGGTTTGCCAAAGGCATCTTGATCTATAGTTTGTGAACTGTTGATCTAGATGCTTCTAAATGGAATATCATTTCTCACACCAGAGACTTCATGTCTTTAATTGAACTATTTGGGATTCTATAAGCCTATCATCTACCTGATTCATCTAGTCTTTCCATAGAAATCCTGAAGTAACCCAGTTCACATATTCACCCAGCTTTTATCGTCACCCAGCAGGGAACTCCCTTCATGTTACTGAAGTCCCTTTGGGCTATCCTCACATTCCCAGAGTTTAAAAAAGTGAAATATTGTTCCTCTTAGAATCTTAGCTCTTTGATGGGAACTTAGAGTATGTGCCTATTACTTTTACATATTGGATGCTTCCAAATACTTGATATTTAATAAATACACTCAGAATGACATAACAAAGAGATCACATTTGTTTTCTCACTGGGACTTCCGGCAACCAGAATTTTCAGAGTAGAGAACACTTGGGCATTAGTGAATTCTTTTCATCATACTTTAAACTACGTTCCTTTTTCTCTGAATACTTTTAAATTTACTGTCTCTTTTCCCATACATCTTCTTAATCTTAAATGTGTGATATTTCTGTTTCAGAACTTTCAAATTTGTGGGAGGTTGTTAGGAAGATGGCAAATTGCTAGAGAAAGGAAATTCTGACAGTAACTGAATGATCAGAGGTATATTTGGCCACATTAAATTTAACATTTTCCCTCACCGTGACCTTTTGTAAACTCTTTTGGGGGGGCAAATTTCCTTCTGAAATTTGCTGTGCTCTTTACATCCCACCTAGCAGGACCCCCATCTCTTTAGTGCCATGATTGTTTTGCAGGAACTCATAAGCTGATGTTTGACTTGTCTCTTTCCATCTACTTCCCCACAACACACATCCAAGAGAGATGGACAATTTGTCCTGGAAAGTGTCCAGGATTGAGGGAAAAAAGGTAAAATAAGAAAAAAAATTATTTAAAAAGATAAAAGTTTCTATGTGTGTGTGCATGTGTGTGTATGTGTGCATGTGTGTGTGTGGAAGTGTGCATGCATTTGTGTACATGTGTGTTTCCTATTCCACACACAAAATCTACTTTGAAGAGGACAGAGTACAAAGTTACATGGCCAAGTGTGTTCAGACAGTCTGGGTGAAGATGGTCTAACTCATCTCCCCATGTTAACAGGTGAGTAGGGAAGCTGGCAACAGCAGATTTCGCTCAGGATAAAGAGTTCTCTGGGACTAAATGGATCCAAGGGCAGTAAGGTCTCAGAGACACAAGTTGAATGTCAGCTTTTGTCACGAGTCCTGTCACACACTCCAACAGCATAAGAGCTCTGGCTCTTGTCGTGATGAAGCTGTAATAAGATGACTATGATGACAGACATTCCCTAGGTCTCAGTACCTGCAATACCAAATATTCAATGCCATGGCATAGTTTTTACTGTTTTATTAGGTCTGACTAATGAGTGAGCATTTTATTTCCTTGTTGGTTATTTCCTAAATAATATGTGATTTTATTCCTTACCACAAGTAGTTAAAGATTTAAGTTTTGTTTTCTCTGTGATCACGTGTAGCTGAAAATTTTTTCCTGTTAGACTTAGATATTTGGTTTAAATTTTCAGCCAAAAAAAGTAACAAATTAGCCACATAATTTTCTCTTCTACCTTTTATTTACGTCATAAAGTCCATTTGCTAAAGGTCTTGAAAATTTATTTAGTAGGACTGGAAAATGATCATTTTGATATCAGATTTCCAGGAATTATATTATATGTGTTTATGAGAGGGAATATTTAAAATAATAGGAATAAAATAGGTAGCATATCATACATCTAGAAGGTCAAATGAGACAGAGAGTAGACTCAATTAAATGCTTCTAAAAGATTAATTTAAATCTCATTTGAGAGTGCTTGAGTTGGAAACATTCACATCCTTTATAAAATCAGTTTTCTTAAAGGTTTTGTAAAATAAACCTAAACTTCCCTAGTAGCAGTGCCAGGGATACACTGTTAGTTGTGACTAAGTTTATGCCCTTGAACAGAAAGCAAAGCATTCTGCTATGGGAAATTAATTGAAGTGATTTAAGTGTATGATTTTATTCACCCAAAATAAGTCACATAGAAGACAAAAATGAATGTATTTTCAGAACAAAATGACCCCTTGGCCCCCTGAAAGCAGGGAGCAAAATAATTCTGGGATAGAGAAGGATTTAAGTTAGCATTGGGGGACTTTTCCAGTTATACAATGAAGTTGTGGCCTGAGGGGACAGCATCTTGCTGTGGGCAATGCTACCACTTCAAGTATTCTGAAGCCCTAAACAATTCAATCAGTTCTCTTCCCAATTTATATGCATAGATGATAATTCAGGGAGCTGGGGATCACCAGGTGCCCTATTATTAATATCTGGCATGTAATATTTCATTCAGAAAGGAATGACTATGGTTTTGGGGACACACAGCCAGAAACTAAAAGAAATGTGGCTACACTTTATTATAAGTGACAAATCTCTTTGCTCCCTTTGGTATTCATTGTGGTATCATTAATCAGTTTTGAACTCCTGATAATAAATCTTTGATGTTCCAAAATATGTAAAAATGCATTATTTTTCTGTTGTCCAGTATTCTACATGCCACAGTCTTTCTTTAAAAACAACCAGAAGGTTCTAAAACCAAAAAAAAAAAAGCCTTTAGTTTAAAATCAGCTATTCAACTCTTTCACTTTTGAGACCATCATGACTACCTTGGGATCTCATTAAGAACTGTGAAGATTGCTTTGTCATTTGTATATTGTCCCTGGAAGGAAAATAAAACTGTCCTTTTGATTTTGAACATGTAGTCTAGAAATATTGTCGATCTCTACAGTATGAATATGTATATTTGCCTGTTCTTACACCCAGTGCAGATGATGAGTGTAGAAAGAGAGGAGAGGGGGAAAAAAAGATGTCCATTTGGTCCACGTCCTGATGAGAACATTATCCATCTGTTCTTAATAGACTGTAATCAGCCCTATTTAATTTTGATTTTATTTTCTAAAAGAAATTGACAAAGACAAAAAAAAGATGCTTTTAGGAGTTGGGAAAAATAACTTCCTCATCACGAATCCCCACTGATCACATTTTAATCATGTCTCAGACCCCAGCAGTAAGCAATATCAATAGATTAAAATAAAGCCCTTACAATCTGCAATCAAACAGGAACAATGGAATTTAATGTCTGACATTCACATTTTCAAGATGTATTTTTAATTTTTTTTATCTCAGCCATGCTAATATCTGCTTATTTAAGACAAAGCCTGGATGGTAGCATTTTTTTTATGGCCTACATCCAAGTCTTGCTTCCTAGAGGAATACCACTATGTTTCTTTTTAGTGATTCAGCTGAATTTTTTTATTATTATTTTGATTGAGTGCTACATTTTTCTCTGCTCCTCTTCCTGATGAATTTTTTTAAAAACCTGAAAGTATCTGTGGCAGCCTTCTGTATTTGCTCTATATTCCAATCTATGCATTGATACAAACTTGGTGGTGTATGGCTGTCTGCTCCACCCGCACTAACCTGGTTGTATAATACAAGTCCTCTGGTGTCTTGTGCACACTATGCCCTTGTTTCAAATGGCATGAGTTGTTTTCCATGTCTGAAACACAATGTTGTCTTGAGTCTTTACTTTAAAATTATATATTCCTTTCTTCTCCCTTTGTGGTCTGTTTTCTGTTTTCCATATTTCATACTTTCTCTTTCTTCATTTTACCTCAATTCACTGTCTTTTCTAGTAGATTATGCAAAACCATATAAAGATGCCAAACTTGCTTAACCATACTTTTATTGTCTTTTTATACTTTCTTACACAGTTTAGCTAGTTGTGAATAATAGTCTGAATGTTTAGTATATTCCCCAGAATTTTCATTTTTTGCTTTTGTTTGGAGATAAAATCTTACTATCTAGTCCTGTCTCGCCTGAAATTTGCTATATAGAACAGACTGACCTTGGGCTCTTAGAGATTTTTCTACCTCTGTCAACCAAGTCCTGGATTTAAAGGCATATCCCACCTCACCTGGTGTTTGATAAAATTTTAAGCCATATTCCCAAACTATTGTTGGTAGTCTCTGTCATGTTGTAGATTATCCATTTTGTAAATATATTCTTGTTTTTGCTAACATATTTTCCTGTATTCAACATAACCCATATGGTCATTTGACCCCCAGTTAGTGGCACTGCAAGGGGAGGCTATTGAACCTTTATGAAAGAGAGCCTTGCTGGAGGTCCCTTGCCACTTGGGACAGGCTTTGAGAATTTATAGACTTATCCTACTTCCTGTTCTAACTCTCCCTTCTGTTGCATAGATGAAGATGTGACCAGCTGGCCCCTACTCCCACCTCCCATCATTTATTTCCTTCTGTAAAGATTTCCACCCATCCTTCTGTAAACAAAAGGTAAAGCAAATCCAATCTTCCTTAAGTTGTTTTGGTCATGGTATTTACTCACTAAATAGTGGTAAAGCCATTGAAGCACAGTAACCAAACATCAGTCATAGGAACTATTTTTTTATAATTTTTCATACCAGAATCTTTTACACTGTCCTTTAATTTCCTTATCCTTCCTTCCTATTTCCTCACACTCTTCACGTTTGAGAAAGTATTCTTTATAGCAGCCTGACTCAACAAAACCTTTTAAACTTTTAATTAAAATTCACATGTATTTATTCTATGTCAACATTTTACAGGTTATTTCTATTATTAAGACAGTAATAAGAATGTTTTATTTTAAAAATGAAATAGCTACTTTTACTTCTCAAGAAACCTAACATGTTTTTGTTTTAAAAAGTAGACATAGAGATGTGTACAGGAATATTTTTTGTTATTAGAACCGTTTAGTTCTAATCAGACTTTAGATTAAGTGTATGTATGTATGTATTTAATTGCCTTTCAGTATACCTACTTCTGCCAAACTCTTCCTATCTCTTTTCCTTCTTCCATTGCTGGGATTCCACAAATCTTTGTTCATGGCAGTCCTTAAAATATAGGAGTATGGATTTAGAAATTAGTTGAAAACTATGAGGATGTTTGCATCTAGTTAAGTACAGGGCTCATACCTATCTTATTTTCTTTTATCTTTGACTATTCTCTTCTGACATTATTTGCTCTTCTACTAGGTATCTGCTGCTGGCACAGTAAAAGTCAAACTGACAGAGAGAAGTCCAGGAATATTGCTTTTTTTAACTGAATCTCAACCTTATCTTTCTTGATGGTCTTCTATTCACTTGCCACTTGCCCTGTTTCCCTCTCCCTCTCCCCTCCCCGTTCCCATCCTCCTCCTTCTCCTTCTTCTTCTTTGATTTTTTTCCATATCTATTGAGCTCTACATTTTTCTCTGCTCCCCTCCCTACCTCTCCCCTTCAATGTCCACATGCTCCCAATTTACTCAGGAGATCTTGTCTTTTTATACTTTCAACTTCCCATGTAGTTTATATCTACGTAAGTCGCTCTTAGTGTCTTCCTTGTTGTGTAAGTTCTCTGGGATTGTGGTTTGTAGGTTGGCTTTCTTTACTTTATGTTTAAAATTCTCCTATGAGTGAGTACATGTGATAATTGTCTTTCTGTGTCTGGGTTACCTCACTCAAAATAATGTTTTCTAGTTCCATCCATTTTTCTGTAAAATTCAAGTTGTCATTATTTTTTCTGCTGTATAGTACTCTATTGTGTAAATGTACCACTTTTTTTTTTTTATCCATTCTTCGATTGGGGGCATTTAGGCTGTTTCCCGGTTCTGGCTATGACAAACAAAGCTGCTATGAACATGCTTTTGTGGCACAGGGTTTCTCTGCCTAAGGGACCTAGCTGTCCTGAAACTAGCTTTTGTAGACCAGGCTGACCTTGAACTCAGAGAGATTCGCACTCCTCTGCCTCCGGAGTGCTGGGATGAAAGGCCTGGGCCACCACTGCTTGACTTTGCCCTGTTTTCTATCTAGAGTTAGGTTTTGCAGAAGAAGCAGTCATCTAGCAGTCTGAGGTAAGAATTCAAGTGTTAAGAGTGTTCACTGGTGGTCAAGTCAGGAACCATACTTCTGGCTTCACACAACTATTCAGCAAATTCTTTGTTTGAGCTGTATAAAGGGTATCCGCATGATTTGATGATGCCTCACTGTGAAACCAGCACTTTTGTTATCTTTCAACAATGCAGTATGGTACAGCATACTCATCTCTTTTATGCCCTAACATAGTTGATATCTGTTACCAATTCTTATGTCCTTGTTTTTGCTTTATTTTCCTTCAAAGGTGCATCCTGTCATTCTCATTTTGAAGGATGTTCAGAAGCAAGAAACATGAATAGATGTAGAAAAATTTGCCATTTTTAATGGGAATTTTCTGAAGGAATTTTATTCATCAAATAAATTGCCCTATTGTAAACATATATGCTTATATATTTGTGAATATTATTTCTCTAACTGTTTTTGAATCCTTTAGAAGACAAGAATTAGTTTGCAGGTACGAAAGTGTTTGTTTGCCTTGGAAACTATGTTTTGTGTAAAAGAGCATAGGCAAGGAGTGGTGGGTAGTGTACTATTTTAAAAAATCCAGAATTTTAAGAACTAAACTATTTAACAAAAGTTTTACAAGCTGAAGTATCTCTAAAAGTTTGTTAGTGTTACCAAGCAATTAGTATCCTTTTCAGTGATGTTCCACAATATGATGTAGAAATGTTTGTTTTGAATCAAAACATTTGACTGATGAGCTATCTAGAAGCAACCCAAACTACAAGTATTTTAATGAAGTAATTAAGATATCATAGGAAAAATTCCATCTATTATAATTAAAGGTAGCTCAAATAGAGAAAACCATATTGAAGTATATTGTGCAATAAACTACTTCCTCTACCCCAGGACTCAAGTTGTTTTTGTCAAAAGTCAAAGTCACCCAAATCAGCTCCCTCTCATTCCTTGTATCCAGTTCACTCTCAAGAACCACTGGTTCTACCTAAAATATTTACCGATCACTCAATTGATCTTGGCTGCCATGCAATGAAGCCTAATTGTTATTTTATTATTTCCTGTCTTGAATCCTTTTCTCCTAATTCATTCTCTAAGCAGCTATCAGAGAACTCATAAAGACATAGATGAGATCGTGTTACTGTGTTTCTTTAAATTTTCAAATCCAGTGACTCTTGTGACCTTTAAATAATGTCTGAGTCAATATTAAGATAGAAGGCATTCGGGAGTAAGATGTTTAACAATATTCATTACTGAAGAAGCAAACAGATTTGTCAGAAGAAAAAGTCTAAATTTGATACATCCTGAGATCATATCTATTTTATCTTTTATTTCTTTGGACTACTGAATCCTAGATAATTTTTGTAAAATCTACTTTTTTTTTTTTTACTGAGCTGTACATATCTCTCTGTTTCCCTTCCTTCTTTGCCCTCTCCCCATCTCTCATGTCTCCCACATTCCCAATTTACTCAGGAGTTCTTGTCTTTTTCTCCTTCCTATATAGACCCATGTATTTCTTTCCTAGGCTTCTCTTTGTTGTCTAGATTCTTTGGGGTTGTGGACTATAGGGTGGTTTTTCTTTTCATTATGTCTAAAAGTTACTTATGAGTGAGTGCATATTATATTTGTCTTTCTAGGTCTTCGTTACATTTATTCTGTGTAATTTTTTAGATTCATCCATTTGCTTGCAAATTTCAAGATGCCATTATTTTTAACAACTTAGTATTATTCCAATGTTTAAATACACTACATTTTTTTTATTCCTTCTGAGATTCCATCTTACACCTGTCAGAATGGCCATGATCAAAAGCACTGAGGACAGCTTTTGCTGGAGAGGATGTGGGATAAGGGAGACACTCCTCCACTGCTGGTGGGAATGCAAACCTGTACAGTCACTTTGGGTATCAGTATGTTGGTTTCTCAGAAAATTAGGAAAAAATCTACCTCAAGATCTAGCGATACTACTTTTGAGTATATACCCAAAGGATACTGAATCAGATCACAAGGACATGTGCTCAACTATGCTCATAGCAGCATTATTATTAATAGCCAGATCCTGGAAAGAACATAAATGTGCTCCAACCGAAGAGCTATTTTTCAAAATGAGTTCTATTTTATTTTTCCACTTAAAACCTTTATTTACTAATGCCATTATCAAGTCTATCTATTAGTAATGAATAAGCACTTATGAACAACTTCTAAACAAAACCATCTAAAATGAATTTTAGGTCAAGTGTTGTTTTCTCAGAAAGACTGTAAATAGCACATTCATAAAACATATTTTTCAACACTCAACTGCTCTGCATCACTATTTTCTTATATTCAATTAATTTTTTTTCACGGTACTGAGTTTTATTAGGGATCTCATTAATTTACTTACCATGTAGTTTTAATCTATTCAGGTGACATTAACAAAACCCTGTGTACTAGATAACTTGTATACAAACATCTGTTTTTCAGTGATTCAGAAGTTGGCAGCTCAAGGATCAAGGTTGCAGGTGCCAGCGTTTTTTAATGTCTATCAAGGGTCTGCATGGAGGCTCACATGTAGAACCTTCTTACGTGTTTATATGGCATGAGGGGAAATCTAATACTCTTGTCCTTCTTTAATGACTATTATTTCCATGAGAGCAGTCTTCATAGTATAATATCCTTAAAATATTTATATTCTAATACTGTCATCATATGGGTTATTATTTCAACAAATGATTTTTTGTATGGGGGGGGTCACAACAGTCATGCTCTCGCATAACAAGTCTCCTACAATGGAATGTGAATCTTGTGGTAATAGAGCACTTTCGTGTCTTTTGTTCCTAGTATCTACAATATCTGATTCCACATCAAGAGCTCTAGAGAGATAACTTATTCAGCCAAAGACTTCCTTTGCCAGCAGGAGGACTTACATTTAAATCCCCAGCATCCAGATAAAAGCCTTGCATATGCATTTCTTTGTATCACTGGAACACTAGCATTAGAGGGCAGAGGTGGGTAGGACCCGGGTGCTCTCTGGCCAGCGATTCTAGCAGGAACCATCAACTGACAGCTCAGTGAGACATACGGCCACAATGGAATAAGATAGAAAGTAATAGGTGAAGTCAACAATGTTCTCTGGCCTCCACATAACCACCCATGTGTGTGTGTGTGTGTGTGTGCACTCTAATATGAAGACATACTCTACACGTCAGTCCACTTATAAAAGGTCTAAGAGAAAATAGGCTATGAAGATAATGTAGACCCCAGTGTTCTGTACACACACATACACTCACAGACACACATACACACCTAAACATATACATACATACCACATGGTCAGATAATACATATTAAACATATGGATGAAAATGTCATAACAAAACTATTTTTATGCAATTAGCATAACACAATATGTTGTGTATATAATGAGTAATATTTTGTTAAATATGTACTGCACATGTTCTAGAATGCTTGCATTGTACATGGGACACAGACACTGAGGATAAAGACAGGCATGGGAGTGTGTTGGGAATATAGTTATTTATCAAACAGAACATATATTTTTTCGTGGAGAGTACAGTTATCCTACTGACTTCCAAGATATCTTCAGTGTACTCCCACAAAGTCCTCGGTAGGGACCTCAAAGTTTCAATACTCTGTAAATAATTTAGAGCAGAAAGCTGGACTTTGATCCTGTTTGTGCATATTTAAAATTGTTGAAATGAAGCTTATTCTTCATGCTTTGAAGAGTGGTGTCATTATTAAAGAATAGTATTAGCACATGTTTAGTACTTATACATGTTTTAGTAGCTTGCTCTGTTCAGTAATTATACCTGCAGCTTGATATGAAGAAATGTTATCTGGAAGATGACTTTCCCAAGGCAATTACACTTTGGATACTTTTCTCTAAGTTTTATTTTCCCTACATTAACAAAGAAATCAAGTCTAGAAAGCCTGCTGATTACCACTTCAACCTTAATGAATAATGCCCAATGGGCCAGTAGATATGAGAAATCATTTATATTATTTACATTCCATATTTATTTTCTGTAATTTTGAACCAAACAAAGTAGAAAATTCTGTTTCTTTGCCTGAGGGAAGGAAAAAATAAAAGGTTGCCTGCCAAATGCCTCATTTTCTAAAAATTAAACCCATTTATCAGATTATAGTAGGTTTTCCGAAAAGAAAGAAGGTGACTTAAAAATATGTATTAAATGGAAAATGTGTAATTTTCTACAGTTTATAAAGAGGTTCTTGCAGTTGGAGAAAAGTAGGTATGTATGAGCTTGCCCTTATGTCTCTCCCCCCCTGGCTAAGGAGTGCTTTAAAGGAAATTGGCTGAATGACTCTCTGTCTACCAACTCTCCTCTATCCCTTGTCAGGAAACTGGAGAAGTGCTGTTAAAGCTGAATGGATCAAATTAATGAAATAGGGACCGAATTAGTGTGAAGTGACATCTAGTGCTTTGACACACGGCATCAGTGAACCATCGTTTTGGAAGGGATATGAGAAAGAATAAGATGATAGAGGTTTAATTCCTTTTCTATCTAGATAACAGACCAACACACTGTCATAATTGGTGTGAGCTAAAGGGCGTGAAGATGTTAAGCAATTTATACACATGTGATGGTGTCACTGAATCACAGCTGTAACCAATTAGGAGGCAGTTATTGGCTTTAAACAACAAAATGTGTTGTTTTGTTTTCTGAATGTCAGAAGTCCTAAGACTGAAATCACGTCAAGGCTTTATTTTTTTTTCCTGAAGACTTCAGGGAAGAATCTATTTCTCATCCTTACAAGTGTCCAGAGCTGGCGGCCCACATTTCCATTTTTAATCATTAGAATGGCAGTGTCTCTTTCTCCATTCCCTCTCAATCATATTTCTTCTAACTACACTCTTACCCCTCCCACTTTATAAGTCTGATTGTACTGGACCAAACTGGAACATCTGTAAGAGCTTTGCCTTCCAAAATGTGTAAATCACAACTTTAAACTTCCTTTCATAATGCAAAGTAACCTACTCACAGCTTTGTGATATATCAGGGTTATTTTTAGCAAATGAGGTCACTGATAGCCTTATAATATGGACTAAATTATTAACATGAATATCATGTGGAACAAAACATAATTTTATTTATGAAAGAAAAGATAAGAAACAATCAAACAAATTAATAAAAGGTTATGACTTGTATGTACAATGCTTTGGTGTTTTTATTATAAAACAACTTCATGTTCATTATTATTAACTCAATATATCATAAATGTAGATATATTTGGGGACATAGAAGATGGATTACTAGTCGAGTCCCCATGGAAAATCATTTTCTAAGCTTAAAGTTCTAAATCCTTGTATTTAGAAAAGGAATATTACTCCATAAATGAATATAATGAATTCTTATGTATGCTACAATAATATTAATAAACTATGTATTTCTAAGTGAAGGCACAGAAAAACTTGTTGAATCTAGTGATTATATATATATATATATATATATATATATATATATATTTAGACATACATGTACATGTATTTGTAAAATAAATAATTGTTTCCTATTTTATTGGCCAACTTTGGATTAGCTGACAATTTTAGTACCTTTGCTTGTTAGGCATTTGTGTTTGGGACAAACTGGTGTCTCTATTATTATTTGAATGAATAAACTTCTTGATATTTGGAAATTTATTAGTTTAACATAAGCCTTACATCAAGTTTTATTCTACAAAAATCTCCCATTGGAATTTGAGTTGCATTAAATGGTATAAAATTACTTGAAGGAATGATCAGTTATCAACTTAAATCACACATATCCGATATAAATCTAGGGTCTTTCTCTGGCTGACAAGTTATACATTTTCAAGATTTAATAAAATAGAATGCAATCAACCAGGTTTTCAAAACGAGATAATCAAAGTATATACATTGAAAGTCAAAGCAGTAGCAACAATTGTAGCAGGGAAAAAAGAGAATGAAATTTAAAAATAAAATATCTGTTTAATACTAGATGATAATTTCTAGGTTGTTTCCAACTACAGAGTAAAAGGCCAGTCTATGATACATTAAACCCTATCTTAAAACAAGCAAACATATAAACAAACAAATATACATGTCCCTTTTGTTCCTGCCTCATTGGATATTGAATCCTGTGCCTCATGCACACTAAAAATGATGTATGTATGTGTGTAAGTATTTTTTGTGACAAGAGCTTTTTCCATTGCTCTGCTTGGATTCCAATTTATTATGTAGGTGATGTTTGCCTTCAACTTTTTTTTTTTTTGCCTTCATCTCTGGAGTAATTAGTGCTACAAACATGAGGCTTCAAATTCTGATTGGAAGTATATTTTAAATAAAGTATATTGCATATAAGTAAATATGACTATTTTTTCAATAAACACAGTAAAATTTGGGGGACTCAAATAGTAAGAATTAAAAAAAAATTTCCATATCATGAAAGGCACTCATATATATTAATTTAAAATAAAAACATTCACTTGTAAAATTAGCATCTTTAAGTTTAATATTGAGTATAATATTGATTATAGTACTTGAAGTTCTAGATAGAGCGATAAAGCAATGAAAGAAAATAAAGGGGATACAAATTAGACAGGAAGAAGTCAAAGTATTACTATTTGAAGATGATATGATAGTAAACATAAGTGACCCCAAAAATTCTACTTAGGAACTCCTACAGCTGATAAACACCTTCAGCAATGTGGTTGCAAGCAAGATTAACTCAAAAAATCACTAGCCAGATGTTCCTCATCCCTCCTACACTTCCTGGTCATCCTAAGGGGCTATACTGCACAATACCTCCTCTCTCTTCCTATCCCACCCAGCTTGCATCCACAACCCTCCCC
>NW_026067962.1:3482094-3484627 GCF_014885135.2 Alexandromys fortis
TAGCCCTCCTATAAACAAATGATAAATCAGGAAGAAATTAGGGGGAAATCACTGACAATAGCTTATGTTGGACATGATGTGAATGAAGGGGAAGACTCTTCTCCTTCTGGTGGGAGTGCACACTTGTACAGCTACTTTGAAAATCAATATGGTAGTTTCTCAGAAAATTCGGGACCCAGCTATATCATTCTTGAGGGTTAGGTAGAAACTTCAACAAATCTACAAGGACGATCCCAGCTAAGATCCCACTAGCAATTGTTGGTAGGTATTCAGCACTGGTCATCTCCTTTAATTAGATTGGTAAATACCCCAATTGTGGTCAGATGTTCTTTATCAAGTAACTGATGGAAACAGGTTAAGAGATCCATAGCCAAAGGCTGTGCTGTATTGAGCCAGGGGAATCCTCTCAAGGAGACAGAGGAAGGAATGTAAGAGCCTGGGGGGTGGTGAAGAGTGGCCAGGAGTGGGGGGGATGTGAAGGGTGGGGAAGTGAGGGGTAGAGAGTGTGGGGAGGGGGATGAGATAAGGGATTTGGTCAGGGTCATCACAAGGAAACCCACAGAAGTAAATGATTTGATCATAGCCTCTCACAGACCATGGACAACAGAAAATGACCTCAGTGGAGTTTTTGGAGATTTATTTCCTCTCTTCATGCTTCATCTGGACATTTTAAAAAGTACTATGGGCCTTTTGATTATATATCATGGTTTCTGATTTTATGTTTTTAATGGAACATTTCTGTGCGAATGTGTGATTCTGTGTTGTATTGTGTGCTTTTTCTTTGGGGCTCCTTTTTTCTGTTTGTTTGTTTTGTCTTATTCTGATTTGTCTGTCTTTTTTTTTCTTATTATCATTATAGATGTCTGTTTTCTAATGAGAGAGAAAGAGGGAGTATGGATTTGGGTGGATAGAGAAGTGGAAAATATCTGGGAGTAATGAGTAAGGAAAACCAGACCATATAGCATGAAAAAGAAACTTTTCATAGGAAAAAGAGAATGCAATGTAAGTATTCTGCAACAGTGGTTCCTGATTTTTTTCCTCTTGTGTTGAACTTGTTTCTTTAAAGCCCTCACCTCTGCCCATATCACAATGAGAATTATATGGAGGATCATAGGCTCTAGAATTGCAAAGGGAGATAATGTGAAGGAAGAAGAGTCTGGAAGAGTCTATCACATGGTCAGTCCTAATGTCTGTCACTTTATGAAAGAGGAGTAGCAGCAGTACAGTACTGTAGAAAAGAGAATCATTAGAAATATGAGAAATGAGACATAAAGCAATGCCTTAATAGTTTTTCAGTGTAGCTGGGACACAATAGTTATTTCTACATTTTATATCATTCAATTTTAATATAGCATATGAAATCATCCCAAGTAATTGTGTCCTTAGGAACTAAAAGAGACAAAAGTAATTTTTTTGTACACAATATAATCGCTGGATAGAACCTGAAAAAATGAGTATTTGAAGCATTCAGAGTCTGAGAATTGCTGGATGTATTCTCAACTTTTGAATATAGAAGGAAATTATAAGTAATTCATAGAATAAAATGGGAACAAAAGGAGAAATGTGGTATGTTTATTGAGAAGAGTATGAACTTTATGACAATGACAATTTTCTGCAAACCACTTTACATCTTCAATGCAGTCCCAGTTACAATCCAAAAGATTTTATTTTCTGCATAAATTTGCAAACTGACTTAAAAGTCATAGAGAAGCAATGTTTCAGTAATAATTTAGCAAAGAAATACAGTGATAAATATAAGAAGGTTGGATGATAAAAGAAAGATTCAAAGATATATTTTTACATAAGTAGAAACACTATATTTGATGAACAAATAGACGGTATAAGAAGGATATCTAATACATCATATTCACACAATTGACTTTAATGTGAAAAATCAGTATGAAATACACAAGAATTAATTATGTAACTTATAAGACTGATATAAAACAAAATTCAAAGTCAATCTGAGATTGTGAATGAATATTTTATAATTTGTGATAAAAAATAGTTCTTAAAAGAGACACTGAAGAACTACAAGTATTTTCATGTACTGCGTAACAAGGTTTTGACTAACAGTGAATTGAATATGTAATAGGCATACTACATAATCTTAGTAGACGAGATAAATTCTGGCTCCCTAGTATTTTTGCTGTATATATCATAATCAGTACATTAACAGGCTTAAAGACTGGTAACAATAAGATATAACATAAAGAGTATGTATGTAATAAGATCTATCACAAGGTTTATTTGAATACACAAAGGTACCTTTCTCAGAATATATGGCAGACATTAGTGATACATGGTTAACATTTCTGTTGTTTTATTATCTGTTATTTTCAAAGATTATAATATACTTATGTAATTTTTCCTTTTCTTTTGATCCCTCTACATACTCACATATATCCACCCTTTCTCTCTTTCAAATTCATGGGCTTTTTTTCCATTAATTTTTGTTACACACACACCCCTCCACACACACATGTCTCTCGGCATATATATATATATATATATATATATATATACATATATA
>NW_026067962.1:3495383-3507620 GCF_014885135.2 Alexandromys fortis
ATAGATTTCTAAATACATAAGTACAACCTGTTCAATCTGCATAATGAATCAGAACCAACGAAAACACAGAAGTATGGATACAGTCACAACTAATACACCTACAATACAGAGCTTGCACCCAAGGCTTAAGGAATATTGTTAGAGGTGGGGGGGTGGTTCTAGGCCATAGAGAAACAAAGACTTTGCTGTGAGATCATTCCCTCATGAACGTCAGAAGGTAAACCCAGCAAATCTCACCATCATAACTATCTAAACACAAGTTGAATAAGGACAATAACAATAGACATACTAATCTTGATGGGCAAAAGCCATAAGATCACAACCCTATACAAAGAACTACAGGCAACAAAAGAATGGTGACAATGGCAGATTCTTTCAAAGGGAACGCTACACTAATTGGCTATTCAATAGCAAATTTGTCAGTCCTGAAAATATGTACATAAAAGTGAGCCTGTATTTTTAAAAATGAAACTTTAAAGTATTACAACCAGAGTTTATTTGGGACCCTGAGTCTCTTGGAAGGTTTGTGTAATTGTAAATTGTGTGGACATGCATTTATGCAGCATTCTATAAGTCTTTGGAGTGAATACATGGTCTTCAAAATTAATGACCTGAAGCACTATCCTAGGTAATCTATTGTAAAACTGCAACCATCCTCCTTCGGACAGCAAGCGAAGAACCTGCATTTGATGTATTCCTGAAATCCTTAATCTTTGCACATGTCTTACAGTTTTCACTGGCCTTTGACTTCAGGCTGCCTGTGTTTATATTGTTCTCTTCATGCAAATTTCAATTCGTTTCTAAAGGGCTATCTGTTGTGATCTTCTGAAAGGGAGTTATGATTCCCATGGGTTTGTGTTTGCATTATGATGAGCCTTAAAGCTCTGGTATCCCAGCAGTCTTTGCAGAAGTTTATTCCCATAGTGATGTGGGATAAACTTTATCCAATTCCAGCTTTCTCAGATTCAACAAGTAAGCATATCACATTTTTAGCTAAATTGGAACTTTTAGATGAAAATCACAAACCACGCATACTTTTTACTGTGTTTATACTGAAAATGTATTGTTCATCTTAAACACAGAGGCCACTGGACTCCTGCAGCTTATTTGACTGTGCTATTCTTGTTTGGTGTAGTGGTTACTGTGCCTAAAATTATGTGTTAAGACAGAAGTATCCTTTATATGAACAATATTTTATTTCATTTTCTCATTTTAAGGAACTCAGATATTATGCTCTTTTTATGAGTTCTGTCAGAGAACTAACTGCTTAGTCTACACTTTAAAAGTGATGTAGATCTACTGGAATCTAAAAGCTCCTAAGTGCTATATTCATATCATTAGTGTAACAGCTAAAGTGAGATACACATGTATTTCAGGCAATTTTTAGAGAAAGAAATGAAACTTTACTCATGATGTGTAGATTTAAAAAGCTAAAAGGACAATAGTGGCTTTATAAAAAGTTCTCTTGTTTAGAAATTTATGATCTAGGAGACATTTTTAAAGGGAAATTTTGCAAACTCCCTAGTATGTGGGTATAGAGTGATATATTTCACTTGGAAAGAAAGTTGTGGCCTTTCTTGCTTCATGCTAATGTTGGCATTTTGTTATACACTTAAACAGAGATTCTGATATTAATTCAAGTTGTGACCTTAACTTATGTTGATTATACTTTGGCTACTGATAAAACTATGAGTCATGAACATGACCCTAAATGTAAGATTCCTTTAGGAGAAATCAATGTATGATCTAACAAATTCACAGGAGAAGATGTAGTGTTAAAATAAAATTTCATATTTTTAATCTTAAATATGATTATGACTTCCAAATGGAATAAAATTTATAGAGATTTTATTTTGTAGGCTATTTTTTAAAAAAAATCTGACTTTTTCATTTTGTTTTATTCTAGCTAAAATATTTTGAAACAATTAATAACTATGAGCAGAATGCTATCTATCTATCCTCTTACTTGATTATTTACTTCATCTCATACTTGAGAGTAATCCTCTTAGAAACTAGAGATATGTCTTTCCATCTAATTATTCTACAGAGAACTTGGTGGACCAACAGCAAGTGATAAATCTATAAACATCATAGTGAGATAGACTATACTTTTAGCAGCTATTAGTTAAGAAAATGTTAACATTTAGAATAAAAAATTGAGATAATTGAAAGCTAAAAAAATAACTGTTACAATTTTCTTCCCTAGAAGGTGCAGTTCTTACTTGAGATTCAACGGAGGGCTCCTGCTAGACTAGACCTACTTCTTTTAAATATTCCATAACTAAATGCTGTGGTGGTTTGAATGAGAATGTCCCCAATAGGCTCAGGATTTAAACTTGCTGCCAAGTGGTAACATTATTTAGGAAAGTGGTATAGCCTTGCTGGGGGGCATATGTCACTGGGGTAGGTTTTGAGATTTCACAGTCTGCTACCCTCTCTCAGCTATGATAGACTTGTATCTCTCTGGAGCCTTAAGCACAAATAAACTCTTCCTTCTATAAACTTCCTTAGTGATGACATTTTCTCAGCAACAGAAAGGAACTAACACAGTAGTAATATTTGATAATTGTGTCAAGTGCTCATGTAGTATTTTTTCTTTTTTTAATTTATTTATTTCTTTATTAATTAATTAAAGATTTCTGTCTCTTCCCCACCGCCGCCTACTCTTTCCCTCCCCCNATTCTTTAAATTCGGAGATGATGTTGTATGTATTTACCTCAAGCTACTTGGTGCTTTGAAGTTCATCTCTATTATGACATGATTTTTCAGTTGCAAAGCTTAATGCATTTCTTTCGTTGCTCATGAGAGAGTTGTTTCACCTCCTGGAGGACCTGGAATCATAACCTGGAGAACTCATGACATCTCTCCTTTCTCCTACCCTTTAATTGTTTATATTCTACTATGTTTGCTTAATTCCTTCAGAAACATCAAGCTTGCGTCATTGCAAAACCAATTTTCGGGAGGTAGATAACCAACTCGTGCTAATTTTGAGCTGTGTGGCCATAATTGATCTAATGTGGATGATGTGCTCTTTCTGAACTAACCCTATGGCTCAGCAGTGCAAGATTTCTCTTGGCTACATATATATTATACAGTTCATACCTGATGTGGTGGTTTGACTCAGAATGTACCCCCATAGGATCATATGTTTGAACCCTTTGGTCCCCAGTTAGTAGAACAACTTTGGAAGGATTATGAGATAGGGCTTTGGAGAAGACCAGAAAGAGATGTATTACTGGGTGTGGGCTTTGCGGTTTTAGAAGACCATACCAGGTCCACTTCCCTACTCTGTTGCCTAAGGATCATGATGTAAAGTTCTTGGCTACTATTCTAGTCTTGTGCCTGTCGGCTTTTCAGCAGGATGATCATAGATTAGTCTTTTATTACTGTATACATGCCCTGCAATGAAACAATTTATATGTTGCCTCAGTCATAGTGTTGTTTCACAGCAATAGAACAGTAACTAAAATACCTGGTGCTTTTATATGCATAGACCTCTAGTTTGACTTTTGGAGCCACAGAAACCCATTGATGTGACAATATGGTGTGCTGAGAACTCTGCTAGCTAACAGAAAAATGGCACAGGATAAGGCATTCCTGTGAAATCCAGTTCCCCGAAAGACACTGTTTGAGGCTCCCTGAATGAATTAAATCCTGGTGAGTTATAAAAGCAAGAAAATCATTAGCATAGACAGTAGAGATGCTAGGCTGCTGTGCTTTTATATGACAATTTAATGTTTGTGATTATGCTGCACAGATTCCGTCCTTCATATAAGCCCATTTCTATGGTAACAAGAGAATGTTGAAAGCCCTTAGTGTAGAAGGAAGACTTTAGAAAATTTTGACTAGTCTAAAGAATACATTATCTTCTTTTAATGCACAAATTTGAGAAATTGAAAATTACTGAATAACACATGAAGTAGAAGATCCGACATCTTATAGATGAGCTTGCTGAAAGCCTCATTTGATAGCTTATTAAATGCAGCTGGTGTACCTAAAAGTAAGACTAAGGGGGGAGAGAAAAGAGTTGAGTCTGTGAAATGCTTTACTCTAAATAAGTCCTCAGCTCTCTGGTGATAGAAGGAAATGCATCCAATCTTCCTGCTAGAATCTGCTTTTAGGATCTCTTACAGTTTCTGAATGGGATATTGTGAGATGCTGCACAGATTTCAACATAAACAAAGGAAAGATCACGCCTGGAAACTTTTAATAATCTGGTTGCCTTGTTAAAGCTCTCTTCAGAAATTAACTCTGGGGACTTTGGCATTTATTTTCTCATAACAAGGGTGAATCGATTGTTGAATGGTTGAAAGCACACAAGGCATATTGATCTGTTCGTGCATAGCCACTTTCTCCCAGCAGGCACTTTGCTGCTTGCAACATATTTTTAAATAGGATTACTACGCATTAAATTACAATGACCTGGAGCAAAGGTCAACAGAAGTAAAATTGCCTTGGTTCATCATAGTTAGAAGCACTGCCTTGAGTGGTTGTTTGTTCTTGGTGGAAGTTGACCTGAGGATATATTTGGATGCTTGCTTCAATGTCCAGAATTGAACAAGGCAAATTCCTAAAAATATTCACATAACTGAAATGTCAGCATGGCCAAATATTCATACCATAATGTCAAAGTTTTAAGGATTGTTTAAAAACAATATATTTTCATCAAAGTAGCTCAAATTTTGTAAAACCATCCACAGAGTACGGCCCCAAAATTTTAGACTAATTTTATTCAGAGTCAAAATGCAGATATAGTTGGAAACCCGTCTTCTTGCAATGGACACAGAGTACATTGTATATGTGATAGAAGATGATCTTTTGGAAATCAGAAAATATAAATTAACTGTTTCTTCTGGTTTTAGGAGCTAGCATGATTTTGTTTATTTCCTGTTTGTTTGCTTTAAGGTTAAAAGGACAATAGGTAAAACACTGTTTTTGCACTCTGGGTTTTGTTGTTTTGTTTAATGAGATTTCACCCTGTATCCCTAGTTGGCCTGAAACTTGCTGTGTGGACTAATGTGGCCTCCTCCTGCCTTTTGAGTGCTAGGACTAAAGCCATGCATGACTTCACCATGTCACATAGTACTTCGACCAGAAGAAATGTTGTAAAGGCTTTGTTACTCTCTTTTTATTGATCCATTATTATTCCATCATTCAGTTTAAATAGTTATTTCACAACCGTTCCGAATGTCTTCTCTGTAAATCAATTTAGGGAAACATCCTTACTAATGTAGTAAACTTTTCTCTGAGAATCCCATAGACTGAAATGATAAAACCTTGTGAGAGTCAAAGTTCTTATTCGGATAGCTTGAACATGGAGTTTTCTCCTTTGCCATATTCTTTTATTTATTGTGATTTCATTATTAGAAGAAAGATGTTTCATTTAGTGTTTCTGAAAACTTGGCATTAAGTCAGTGAAGTTCCTGTGATTGTTAGGGTTAGAAGGTAAATGGCAAATTTTAAAATTGCTTCTGAATATCATACGTTAGGTTTTATTCTTACTGCAGAATCACACTTAATCAGATGTGTTTAGATTTGAGTTCTTATTCTTTCCTTCTTTTCACAGAGATTTCTTTTTCTTCTTTTTTCTTTCCCTTCCTTCCTTCCTTCCTTCCTTCCTTCCTTCCTTCCTTCCTTCCTCCCTCCCTCCCTCCCTCCCTCCCTCCCTCCTCCTTCTTTCTTTCTTTCTTTCTTTCTTTCTTTCTTTCTTTCTTTCTTCTTTCTTTCTTTCTTTCTTTCTTTCTTTCTTTCTTTCTTTCTTTCTTTCTNTTCTTTCTTTCTTTCTTTCTTTCTTTCTTTCTTTCTTTCTTTCTTCTTTCTTTCTTTCTTTCTTTCTTTCTTTCTTTCTTTCTTTCTTTCTTTCTTTCTTTCTTTCTTTCATTTTTGGCTTGTCAAGACAGAATATCTATGTACTTTTGGACCCTATCCTGGAACTAGCTCTTGTAGACTAGGCTGGCCTCAAGCTCACAGAGATCTGCCTTCCTCTGCCCTCCTGAGTGCTAGGATTAAAGGCAAGCGCCATCACCGCCTGGCTTCACAAACATTTTTTACCTCTCTTGTGCTATGAATTTAAATACTTCTTTTCTTAGCTTTCTCCTTCTTGCTGCACCTTTATTTATTTGTTTATCTCTTTTTATTTGTTAGTATTTGGTTTTTAGAGATAAAGTCTATGTAGTCTCAGAGTGCAGATCCTGCAGGTTCAGTACACCAGAGTCTGCAGTTACTGGTGTGAGTTACAGCACCTAGCAGGTTGTGTTGAAATGACATTGTTGACTTTTCTAGCAGCACTACCAGTAATGCTTCTATTCTGTCTTTGTTATATAGGTCTTCTCATAATCCAGGTAAATTTCACATTCTCCTGGAGTGTCATAGTAGGAACTTCAGCAAATCCCAATAGTGCATACTAAGTTAGTTTCTTTCTATTTCTCCCCCAAAATTAATTTATTTGACTAGTTAGACACTTAACAGTACATTGTTGGCTTCCCTCAACTGGAATACAAACTTCTTTAGGGAAGATGATTAATTTATTGATATTTCTCCTTATCTGGAACATCATTGGACATAGTACTAATGAGAAACCAGTTTGACTCCATTTTGCAATCAGGAGCTGTTTTAAACATATTCTATTTTAGTTAGATTTATGTTTACTGTAAAACTTAAATTTCTGCTTCTCAGAATTGGGTTGTATTTCACCCCACGGGCACAGAACAGTTAAGTAACAGATATTCCTGGAAGGTTTCTTTAAATCCTAATTTTGATTCTATAGACATGTTTGCTCATAAAATCCTCTAGACCCTAGTTTTGCCCTATAGAAAGAGCTCAAGAAACTGACTCTGGACTGCTCTCTTAAAAACCTACTTGCGGGGAGACAGCTGCCAGACAGGGTTTGATGCACACAGAATAAAGGTTGCTTTGATTTGATCATAATTTGTGTTTAGTGGCCTTTCTCCTCATGTCTGTGGAACCAACACTAATAAACAGTAGTTGAGAAACTAAAAGTAAAGTGGAGTTTTAAGGATGAGGCCCCTCACCGTGATGTCATCTGCAGAAGACTGAAATGTTCACTGACAATAAGAGTTCTTTAGCTGCAATTCATGACCTTTCAAGGAAGATGTAAAAGTGAGAGACCAAGCCTATTCCTTTACATTTATAAAATTTTAAACCTCAACATTTTATTTTAACCTCAACATTTTCACATTTTTATTCATTGGACCTTTAAGATAATTTATTTTTAAATAGACATTGCCTGTTTTCTGGGAAAAGAAGAAAATCCTAAACTGAAAACTAGGGACAGGGGAAATGTTTCTGTCGGAAACGTGCCTGGCATAGAAGCATGAGACTGACTTTGGACCTCAGCCCCCAAATGAAAAGCTGGGTGTGGTGATTCGTACTTGTAATCCCTGCCCAGGGGAAATGAAGACAGAAGGCTCTCTGGAATGGACTAGCCAGTTAATCATATACAGTAGATGAGCAATAGATTGAGAAACTCTATCTCAAAATCGAAGAGAGCAATAGAGGAGTAACCGAATGTTGACCTATGGACTGTGTGTGAACTTGGCCACACATAGGGGCTCACACACAAGAGAATGTCCACATGATTATGAAAAACATGCACACGAGTGCACAGAGTGAAGGTATAATCTTTTAGAGAGCCATGATTGCTACTAATCATGAATTTGACTTCATGTATGGGGTTGGACAGACAGATCAGAGTTTGAGAGTGGGTATTGCTTTTACAGAGAATCTCTGTTTAATTCACAGAATCCATGTCAGCTGATCACAATCACCTGTAACTCCAGCTGCAAAGAGTCAGACATCCTCTTCTGGCCACTGTGGTACACTACTCACTTTCACCACAGCCCCACACACATATTCACACAATCCAAAAATAAAATAATTTATGCAATAATATTGCTTTTTTCCTCAAATGGAAGAAGGTTATTCTGTTCTACTGCTCAAAGGCACACCTATTGTTTGAATATAAAATATTAATATAGCATTTAGAAAACCTAGAAGATCATTTATTATATTTTGGACTAAAATCTAGCTCCATATTCTGAGTCCTAACCAGTTTATTGTAACAGGAAATAACAGGGACACTGAGGAGAAAATTTTATACCACCAGGATGATTACTGCTCAATTAAGGTGACCAAGGACAATAATTTAAAATGTAAGACATAATACCAAAAATTTAGAAATAATTGGTGAAATAGTTCCATTCAGTTCCCTTGAATTATTATAGCATATTAGACATGCATTTATTCAAAAAATTAAGTATTGCAGACTCCAGTTTAGCATAAAATCCAATTAATAAAAAAAATGAGGAAGACACATTAGTTAATGAATAAAATGGTAACGTTCCAGAAAACCACTGAAAGATGGGCTTTCTGTGCTATTTCCTTTTCCTTCTAGAAAAGCACTGGCTTCTGTCCCTGAGAATCTTATGCCATGGTTTTCCATCTAAATCTTACTTACCCAGAGAGGTTTTTTTTTTTTTTCTGGGAAATCCTTTATGACAGAATGTATGCTGAAACAGAAAAGTTTCCAGGAATCTTGCACTCACTACCGTGTATTAATTCTCTACAAGTGTGTTGCCCGGTTCCTCAGCAGAAGAAAGGATCCCTCTCCCTTTTTTTTTTTTTTTAAATCAGAGAATAGGAAAGGATAGGGGGGATCATTCTTATCACCACTCTTTTTCTCTTCTGCTTCTTGGCTTCATTTACCTACCATCCCAGTGAAAAGATAGGCTTCTGTTTTAAGTCTTGAATATAGTTATGGCAATAGGCAGAGTGCTTGAAAGGCAAGGAAATGGGAAGATTTGACTCTTAATTTGTGTGTGTTTGTGTGTGTGTGTTAGAGAGAGAGAGAGAGAGAGAGAGAGAGAGAGAGAGAAAACATGTCCCAAGATCAAACAAGATAAATCAATCTCTCTCTCTCTCTCTCTCTCTCTCTCTCTCTCTCTCTCTCTCGTTTAGCATTTTAAGTGCTGCAAAACCTGTTGCACATTTATCCGTTCTACTACTATAGCCTATCTTTACTCTCCACTTTGATTATATTCACTTTTTATTGGGTCACGCAAATTCATATAGAGATCCTCAGTGATATTCCTAGCTGATTTGTGTGGTGCTCCTTAGAGGAGAGCAAAGGTAGAAGAGAAAGGGAAGCATTCATTCAGTCTAGCTATTGTTTTCTTTGTATTTTTTATTTGTTTTTTTATTGAACTCTACATTTTTCTCTGCTCTCCTCCCTTTCTCTCCCCTCCCACTCAACCCTCCCCCAAGGTCCCCAAGCTCCCAATTTACTCAGGAGATCTTGTCTTTTAATACTTCCCATGTTGATTAGATCTATGTAAATCTCTCTTAGTGTCCTCATTGTTGTCCAAGTTCTTTGGGCTTGTGATTTGTAGGCTATTTTTCTTTGCTTCATGTTTAAAAACCACTTATGAGTGAATACATGAGATAATTGCCTTTCCGTGTCTGTATTTTCAATAGTCACAACGGTCCTGTTGAAAAGCATGCTGCATTTTCTATTTTCTTTCTCCTTTTGGTATGTCTTTTCTTTATGCTTCCTTTTGACATATTCTCTATTTCCTTAGCTAAAATCTAATTTATATACTTTGATACTTTGGCTTATGAGTAGACATATGCATAAAAGCACAATTCAGTTTCAGAAAAACACTAATGACGAATGAGAGTGCACATAATAAACAATTTGACTAAGAAAAATAATTTTTAATTCTAAAATGAGACTACACCTGATGGATCCATTGTATTTTGAAAGTATTATTAAGTCAGAAATATAAGCAATACATCCAACCTACTGAACAAAGGTACATCATAGAGGGCTGATTGTTTACACTCATACTGGTATAGCTGACTGGCAGCTTGGCCTTGCTTTTGTTTCCCGGCATCACAGTACAGGAGCATAGTATACATCTCTAACCCAGAAATAATTATGAACAATTGTAAAACCAAGTAATCATAAGTAGAGTTATTGTATGTTGAGGACTACTCTTATATTCCCCCCCAAAAAGAGGACAATAAGTTGAAATTACCATCATGCACTATATAAAATATTTTAGGCAAAGATGTATTGTTTGTGGTAGTAGTAGCACAATGAAGTTGAAAACAGTTATTTTCTGATGATACCACAGAATGTCATTATAACATCCTTGTGCAACACTCAGCACATTTGCAGTGATATAAACACATCCAACATATTTCCAATCATATAGAACAGTAGTACATACACTTAACAATAGTACATAATGCTTGATAGTGATATTAAAATAGAATTACTCATTTATGTATGTACTGTACATTGTGTTATCATTTTGCTAATTTATTACTTTTGTTTTTATATTCTTCTACTGTACATCCCATGGATCTTGGATGAGATCGTGCCACTTTACTAAAACAGCAGAGTTCTTAACAAATTGTAAGAAAATATTTATTCTTATACCAACAGATAAATATAGTTCTTACCCTTCAACAAAGAAATGTCTCTTTGTATCATGAAACCATTACAGAAATCCGTGAATAAACCAAAATCAGAGGTTTGGAGCCCAGTCCCAAGGATCCTTGTACAATACATTTCCTACTACTAATGCTCTCATGTTCAGGGATCATTTCAATAGAGGGACACGAAAGGCTATCAGAGCCAGAGGAGCAAGGCATTTTCAGTGAGTTTGTGTCTCTTAGAAATATCAGAGAGCCAATAACAGTTAAACTAGTATTGTTTTTTGGATCTTGTTTTTTTTTTGGAGCCCATTCCCTACAGAAGAATACCTTGCCCAGCCTAGATATGGGGAGAAGGGTCTTGGTTCTGCCTCAAGCGACATGACAAATTTTGTTGACTTCCCATTGGAGGAATCACTCTCTCTGAGGAGTGGATGGAGCCTTGGAGTGGGGAGAAAGCATGGGGGAGGGGGAGGACAGGAGGGAGACTGAATTGGAATTGGTATATAAGGTAAGAATGTTTTAAAAGTAAGATAAACCAACACATAAATGAATGAATGAATGAATGAATGAATGAATAAATAAATAAATAAATAAATAAATAGAAATATCAGAGAGGCCACATTCATGATGTTCCCTAAACAAGGCTGCCTAAACAAGGCGTGAGCAAGGATGACTATACCAATGGACTTCCTAAAATTGAAGGGGGAAGCTCATGGGTCCTCAGCTAGGACAAAGAACTCTAAGTGGGACATACTGATGATAGTAAAAGAAATGATCTTCTTCAGGAAGAGCCAATCAATTGGTATCTATTACCAAGTGGTCATATATACAGATAACGTTATATGGACTGAGCAGATTGTACTTATGTATTTAGGAAAAAGTGCATATATATAACAAAAATTAAAGAAAAGTAGGTATTAATTTGAGAGAAAGTCGTATATGGGAAGGGTTTAAGAGGAAGGGATAAGAGGCAAATATAATTATGTTATATTATCAGACAATAAAAAATATTATAAAAATTAGAAATGAGACAAAATAAAACACGTTGCCTACTTTAAAAACCATGATTTACAATAGAACAGAATGCTATAATATGATGGTACCAGCTCCATACATCTTACGCTTATAGTTTGCCTGGATTGTATTAAAAACCCACGTTGAAAGATTAACCACACCATGATGGTACAATTGTAAGGTAATGAAATATAGATCAAGTCATATAATGCTGCATTTCGCAGAATCTCTCCTCATTGGATCTATCAGAATCTGACTGTGCTTAGACATGTTTTATTACTATTTCAAAATTTTATCTAATTCAACTGGTTCAACTTGACATTTCATTCCAGTATTTTTCCACTGATGATTTATATTTTTGATAAAATATAATATTAATTCAAATTTTCCTAAACTCAATCTAATTTGTTTCCCACCCATATTTCATTTTACTAGCTTCATTTGTCTAGCTTCTATTCCTTTACTGAAATGTGAAATACCATCCAATTTAACATAAACTGAAACTTCATCTTTACTTTAAACCATTAATTACTTTTTCTGGAAGGTTTTTATTTCTATATTTTCTTTTGTGTGTAGACTCCAAAATAGCTTTTATTCTACATTGCTACATTGCCTCAAAGAAATTTTAAATTAAGTATTATTTGAGTATTATATCATAATGCTTTACATCTGTATTGTTTAATGTTCAAAAAGCTCATAATTTTCTCTTATGGTGAACTAAAGTTGTTTTGTTTTTCAATTTTTGGGTGTGCATTTTTCCTT
>NW_026067962.1:3508167-3510857 GCF_014885135.2 Alexandromys fortis
TTATTTTCAAAATACCCAAGGGCCATGTTTATTGCAAAGGCATCTTCTCAGCCTTAAATTTTTAGTTGCATCTCTAAACCATCCTCCTTGTTTTAGCAAAACATTTAATAATCTTGCCTAAAGCAAGTCCTTCTTTCTTGGTTTGTAATTGATACTTCCAGTTTTGAGCTTGTGCATTTTTTAGGTCAATTATTTGTTTCCATGTTTACTTAAGATTTAAAAATTCATGAAGTTCACCATTATGACAACTAAAAGGTTTTTTTAGCTAAAAATTTTTAATGTGACAGAAAATATAGCATTGTACTGAACTATCAATAGATACCGTGTTTGCAATCTCCTGATTCTACTGTTGTAATCTTATTGATCAACTTTTACTTGCTATTTTCATAAAAAACATTTTTTACCAGAAACTGTATTTCTCTTTCACACCTGTATACAGTTGCATAATTTATACTAAAATATTTTGGTATCTATCTCCTATTCCCAACAAACTCTAATTGGGAGAGGGACTAGATAGAATTAGATAAAAATAAGTAAGAAAAATAAACTTAGTTTTACTATATGAGTATATTTGTCATATTAATTGCTCTGTGTTTGTTGCTTTACCCTGAGCATAGTGGCTTATTTTTATCTCAAATTAAAGAACTTTTTTAAGATTTAAATAATTTTACATTATTGGAGTCTTGAATAATAATACCAGTCATTAGATTATAGATTTTCCCAAATTTCCTAAGTTTTTATACACATAAGTAACTGTCTACTGTCTGTGTTTACTAAGCCCAATGCTTAGAAATAATATAATTGATTGTATAAAAGTGAGCTGTTGTTCTTGAAGCCTTCTTACCTTTCTAGGTAATTCCTTTTCCATGTTCAATAACTCAGTGGTTAGCTTTGAAATTGTATTTTAATACATTTTCCCTGACCTTTCTTGTAGCTGGAGACACATTTTCATTTTCTGATCACCTAAACCCAAACAATCATACAAAAACTGCATTAATTGCAACACTGTTTGTCCAACAGCTCAGGCATATTCCTAGCTAGCTGTTACATTTTAAATCAACCCATTTTGTATTTGACCATGCGGCTTGTGGTTTGTTACTTTATATCTTGGTTCTTGGGTGGCTACATGTAGTCTCTTTGACTCCACCTACTCTTGCTTTGTATCTATGTTAAGAATTCCCACCTGGCTTTACTCTGCTAAGACAATAGTCAAAACAGCTTTATTCATCAACATGTATACAGAAGGGCATCCCACTTCACTTTCTTCCTGTCTATCTTTGCATATACCCTTCCCTTCTGTTCTCCCTGTTGATGGAAGAAAGAAAAGTCATGGTTTGAATATGTCCTTTTTTGGAGACAATGGTGTTTTAATAGGTTTTCTAACTTTAGTTCCTTAATCTAGCCAGAATTGGCTGGATTAGATTATATAAATTAATATTTTAATTTATGAACTAGCCAATAGCTTGCAGAATTCTGCATGAAATAAAATTTCTGTGCTTTACTCAATAGAGAAAAATATCAGAAAATACCAATTAAAACTAGATAGAATACATTTGGTATTATCAGCATGTGCAATTTTTCCATGTCATGGCGTATCTTATTTGACCTACTTTCTCCAAAATAATCTCAGTTTTGTTGAGTAAACGTCACAGGTAGCAGCTCATTTGGGCTATCAGAATATGATCATGTTTATCTCATGAAGTTTTAATTGGCCTTACAAAGTATGATACATTATACATTGAGCTCTAAATCAATGATTAATAATGGGATATAACACAGATATTTGTAAAACTTTAACACACTGGCAATATAATTGCTACTTCTAAAATTTCAGATTTAATATAATGTTCAATGGATAATCATTTGCATGGCTCATAAATAGAATAAATAAATAAATAAATAAATAAATAAATAAAATCTTTAAATTGTAGACTGTAGCATTTTTCCTTAAAGCACTCTTTTTAAGTCATTTGCTTCTCCTCCAAAGAGGAAACCAAAGCTGACCCTTTATTAAAAAATTCACATAGTTGTTGCATAAATACATATGTTTCTAAATATATATGCCTTTTATAATTTCAATTTGATAGTATAATGCTATAGTAACGCATATACAAAACCTATCTCATGTTACTTAACTGGAGATATAGTTAAAGTAGATTACTTACATACCACAAATGGTTAATTGGTTTCAATCTCTAGTACCATTAAAAAATGTCAACTTTACTTATGCCTTTATTATAGCATGATATATAGCTGTACTATATTTTTTAAAAAGACTTCTCCCTTCTAAATAAATATTTAGCTGGTTCCAAAATCAAACAAATGGTAAACAATGCTGCATTGAATCTTTTATCTTTCTTCTATTGATGGGCATCTTGGCTGGCTCTTGAGAACATATTGTTTGTATAATCTGAATTGAAGTCAGTGACTACCAAATGTAACTATTCATGCTGATTTAGTTATTTGTTTCCTCATCTTTTAATTCAGATTAAAACATTTTTAGGTTAGTACATTTTTTCTTCTGCTAAGTCAATTTCTCAAGCATTTCCAATTAAATAACATTTTGAACTAGTTGTCATAGCACATAAATATAATTATAGCACTAGAAAGTCAGGAGCAAGAGATTGGGCTTACATCTTTTTTTATTTATTTTTTTTAAATATAATTTTTTATTGAAAAAAATTTTTTTC
>NW_026067962.1:3511717-3530040 GCF_014885135.2 Alexandromys fortis
AAAAAACAATGACTTCTCGAATTTTGCATGCAAATGGATGGAAATAGAAAACACTATCCTGAGTGAGGTAACCCAGACCCAAAAAGATGAACATGGGATGTACTCACTCATAATTGGTTTCTAGAGATAAATAAAGGTCAGTGAGTCTATAATTTGATCTCCTAAAGAAGCTAAATAAGAAGGTGATCCCAAAGAAAAACATATAGCTATCCTCCTGATTATGGGAAGTAGACAAGATTGCCGGGCAAAAAATGGGCTTACATCTTGGTTCTTGGGTGGCTACATGGTGTCTCATTATGCATGAGATTGGGCTTCATAGAGAGTACAGGGCCAAACAGTGCTACAGAGTGAGAACCTGTGTCAACGGCAATAAAAAACTAACCAACCAGCTAAACAGCTAAACACACATTACATTTTCTTACTGTTGACAATAAAACATGCCACATTTAGCAATTTATAAATTGAAGAGTAAAATGACAAATAACTAATTTACTTACTAAAAAGAAAAATCTCTTTATGTATTATTATTATTGCTATTATTATTACTATATAAATGTCTCATCTCAGCTGAACTGCAACTTACCATATAATTGAGATGACCTTAAATTTCTAATACTTCTACTTTACTAGATACTGGAATTACTTGCATACGCCCAACTACATTCTACTTTTTATTTGTTTGTTTGTTATTGTTTTCTATTGTTTGGTTATTTTTGTTGTGGGATTTTTTTTGTTTGTTTTTTAGAACTAGATCTAAGTGTTGCTGTGATGAATCTGTCTATGGTAAGGTTTTAGTTTCTTCACTTTCCAAGGCTAGATGTTGACTATGGGAAAGAGAGGCACCGGCACAGAGCTTCAACCTCTCTAGCATTACATGTTTCCTCTCTCCACTATACATTCCCATCTTAAAAATTTTACTTGGCTGAAAATCACACATCCCATAGCTCTAATAAGATGCCTGGAAACAGTTAAGTGTCCCTTTAGGCCATATTAAGCATCTCTTACAGAAGATATGCAAACTAAATAAAAGGCTAGAATAGAAACTTTGACTAGAATTCAGTGTGAAAGTGCTTGGCATGAAAAGTACAGATCAGCACTCTGTAGGGGAGAGGTCCATGGTTACTTTAGAAATATTCTTATTTCAGTTTATTTAAAATTTAAGAGCTATTCAAGAGAGACACTTCAGAATAAAATTATGGATATTAACCCTGTGCTTTGCTTGCTTTTCTGGGCTGACTCAGCTTAACAATGGGGTTGTGGTAGTGTATTCATTTGCCAAATGAGTTCAACATTATCTTTCTGTAACCTTCCCATGTCTAGCCTCCTTGAGAGTGTTCTGTGCTTTTCTAGTGCAAGAATGGGATTTTTCCTCTGAAGTTAATTTTGTGTTTTAGTTTTCTTAATTTTCTTTTTCTCAACCCCTCTCTTTATCTTACTGAATAGATGTTCTGCAGCTTCTTAGGTGTTTCTATTTCAATGATAGATGCTGTTATATATCAAAAGCACAGAGAGACTGGGAATTCAGAGATTACCTTAAAATCAAGCTAACCCTATGTTGATGTATTTATCTAAACTGTACCTTATAAAGTAAGTCGAAAACCATGTTGAAGTTTATGATTGTATGGCCATCAGAAACCATGAAATCTATGCTCTAGGTGCTATGGGCAGGGAAGCTTCTTCTGCAGTTATAGTAAGACTGCAGATGCAGACTAACAACAGAGTGAGAGACGTTGATGGCTTCTGTGACAACTTTTCCCCACTCACAAATCAAACCAAAACAAAGCAAAGCAAACCAAACAAAACAAAACAACAGTCCCGACAGGAAGCTATTGAAAAAAGTCCTTAAAAACTAGCATAAAGATGATGAAGTGTAGCTTTTCACAGCTGATAGTGTCTGGTAGCTGGGGATGAGGAAGAATTGTTTTCTACAAGGGACTGGCCACTGGGGGTTTCATAAGCTCCAGTGAATATATGGACAACACAAATTGGACTTGGTTTGTAGATTAAGACTATGCTTTATTTTTCCAGCCACCCAGACCTGAATAATCACACAAAACTACATTATTTACAACACTGTTTGGCCAATGGTTTAGGCATATTCCTAGCTAGCGATTACAACTTAAATTAACCCAGAATTCTTAACTATGTTTTGTCAAGAACTTGGTACTTTTCTCAGTAGAGCATTCTCATCTTGCTTCCTTTGCATCTTCGTTGTGACTGCAGACTTAGCCTTTCCTCTTCCCAGAATTCTCTGAGTCTGGTTGTTCCACCTATACTTCTTGCCTGGTTTCTGGCCAATCAGTGTTTTATTAAACCAATTAGAGTGACAAATCTTTACAGGGTACAAGAGCATTGGTGTTTTCTATTTTTGTAGGAGTGGTTGGAGGAGGGGGGAACGAAAGGGTGGCAGGCTGGACCTGGGAGGAATGGAAAGTGAACTGGGTGCATTGTATGAAATTCCCAAATAATTAACAAAAACATGTTGGAAAAAACATTAAAAAACAACTTTACTTTAGAAGCTTTAAGGGAAATGTATCATTTAGTACATTCAAATTTTTAAGTGAGCAACTAAACAGAAAGATTTCAGGAATATAAATGAAGTAAATATTGCCATATATCAGTAAAAATCTAGACAACACTTGTTAAACATTACATTTATTAATAGAAGAATGCACATTGTTTCAAGCACTCCTAGGATATGGACAAAGACAACCTTTCTGAGCAAAAAACAAACATCAAAATTTAAAAATATTAAAACCACCCATATTTTATCTCAACTACCAAGAAATTAAATTATAAAATGAAATGATTATCTGAAGTGTTTTGTCTTGTAATGCTTTCCCCTGTTCACACCACACTGGTATGTGTCAGTATCATTATAATATCCACAATATCCATTATAAATCCATTATAATATCATGGATTTCACAGGATAATTTCCATAGAATGGTACAGAGTATGACTTCAGCTGCACCTCCTCAAAATGCATTTGTCAACATTGATACTATAAGCAATGTACTTCCAAATAGTTTGTGAATCTACATGGGAATCTCAAAAGTAATTTTAAATGTTCCATTGAGTAAAAATTAAAGTAAAGCAAACCAAATTTTCATTTACTGGCCAATATACTTTTAAGTGAAAAATGTATAACTTTAAGTGCTTATGTTGAATAAGAAACAAATCTCAAGCCAATAATCTAGGGTCTAGTATCAAGAATCTAGCATATGGAGACTAAATTGAATCCAAACCAAGAATCCCATTGTGACTATAGATAAAATATTAGTACACAAAATTTGGAAATTCTTCAAAAAAGCATAATTAAGAAAGAACTATCCCAAAGGTGAAGCTTGACTCAATGTCAGAAAAAAAAAATCAGTTAATATAACTCAGTGTATATGTGTTATGGGCTAATGTAAATTGTAGGAGAACTATACAAAAGGCTGACATACCATATCATAAACATCAAAATAAATAAAAAAAATCATGTACATGGGATCTACATAGAATAATTAATTCTCCCAAAATGTCCATAAAACGTTAATAAAATTTCTAGTATCTCATTTCTTTTAGAGATATAAACAAACTTGTATTAAAATGTATATGAAAAAGCAAAGCTACTGAAAAACCAAATTTAAAAGATTTTCATTTTTTTTAAAACGTCTTCCTGTGTGGATTTATGTGCATAATGGGTGTGTGGGTACCAATAGAGGTTAGGTTTATCAAGTCCTCTTGAATCTGAAGTTATAGGTGGTGGTGAGATGTTAAAAATGAGTTCTTTGAGTCTAACTTGGGTCCTCTACAGGAAAAGTGTGTGATCTTTGGTGCTGAGCCATCTGTCTATAACTGATTAGTTAAATTAGGAAAAGGAGGAGAAAGGGAAGGGGGAAGAGGAGGGAAAACCATAAGAAGAAGGAGAAGAAGAAAAAAAAGAGATGAAGAGGAGGAGAAAGAGGAGGAGGAAGAAGAAGAAGAAGAAGAAGAAGAAGAAGAAGAAGAAGAAGAAGAAGAAGAAGAAGAAGAAGAAGAAGAAGAAGAAGAAAAGAGAGGAGGAGAAAGGAGAAATTGAAGAATTTCAAGCTAAAAATAAAGAAAAAAATAAAAGTTGGTCCATTTCAGTTTAAGAATTTTATGTGACTATTTCATAGCCAAGCTTAGATGTATTCGTTAGACAATAAATTCACCAAAATAAAATCAAATGAAGTAATATCACTGATTTTTGATTATTAAATGTAAATATATAGACTTCTAAACAAATGTTGTAGGGTAATTGGACTTTAAAATGAACTTCCCCATTAAATCTCAACTTACTTCCCATCTAATGCAAAACTTTATTTAAAATAAACTGTAAAATAAAATTTAAAACTAAAAATATAAAACGGTAAATATTACTGTATTTGTTGCCATTGTTTATGTTTGAGGGAATTGATAACAAAGCATATCTCTTATCACTGAGGTACATTCTCAAAATGAACTATATTTTATAAAACAAAACAATATTTTAGAAAAAATATGAAAGAATATTCTAGATATAGAGCTAAGCCAATGATCACTAAATGTGACAGGAAAATCACAATGTATTAGAAAATGAGTTTCATCAAAATTAGAACACACTCTTAAAACACTAAAAAGATACATTACACTCTGAGAAGAAAAACTGTCATTTTGTGAGACAGAATTTTATTGTGTTATCAGGTGAATTCAAAATTGTAATCTTTTGACATTAGCATCCCTATTAGCTGAGGTTATAGGCAGTCATCGTTATGCTTGTCTAGATGACTTATTTTAAAAGCAGGATATTAAAATGATTATACACAGTGACCAATTTGTTTCACTCCAGGGACAAAAGAAAGCTTAAAAATATTCATATCAATACATGCAAAATAGCACATAAACAAAATGAAGAAAAGAGTCACAAAATTATTTCAGAAAAGAATGAAAAGGCATTTGATAAAATTCAACATTGTTGCATGTTAAAAGCTCAGATAAAAAAATCCAGAGAGATGGTTTAGCCTTTAAGGGCACTGACTGCTTTGCCAGAGGACCTGAGTTCAGTTCCCACACTGATATGATGGCTTACAGACATTTAATGTCAGTCTCAAAGATCTGATACCATCTTCTGTCCTCTGTATGTACCAGGTACCCAAGACATGCACAGACATAAAAGCAGGCAAAACACTCAAACACCTAAAAATGTTAAAAAAAATTATTTGATAAATTATAGGTTATTTATAATTAGATCATAACTCAATATATAAAATATTAAAATTTCCAAATGCCAAAACCATGGTCAATATCAAAGTGAATAAAAAACTGAAAGAGTCCCCATTAAATCAGGAAAAAGACTAAGATATCGATTCTCTTCACTTCTACTCAACATAATGCTGTGGGATATTGCTCTTGTACTCTGCAAAGATTTGTCACTTGTATTAGTTTAATAAAATGCTGATTGGCCAGTTACAGGGCAGGAAGTATAGGTGGAGCAACCAGTCTAGAAGAATTCTGGAAAGAGGAAAGGCTTAGTATGTGCTCACAAGCCAAAAGCAGAGAAAGAAAGAGGAGAATGTCTAACTGATAAAAGGTACCAAACCACATGGTTAGCATAGACAAGAATATGGGCTTATTTAAGTTGTAAGAGTTAGTTAATAAACCTGAGTACAATTGGTCAAATAGTTTATTACCATAATCCTCTGAATGGATTATATTAATTGAATGGCTGTGAGACTGGGTGGGACAGAAACTCCTCCTACAGATGACACCAATGTGGGGCAATGATATCCACATAAAACCTGGGAAAGCTTGGAAGGAATTCTAAACACAAAAGAGCAGAGTTAAGCATGGCCTCTTGGTAGCAGCATTTTCTTGTGTGGGCTGTGTTTGTTAAGGGCAAACAAACCTTATTTAAGAGAGGCTTTCTGACTCAGTTTTACCTGCAAAAACCTTGCAGCTCTTTTAGTGGCCACACCACCAAACCCTTAAATGATATCTATGGCATTAGGCTTCTTGGTGATGGCTTCTTGAAATTCTACAGAGTAGTGGCAATAAACATGGCTCCCAACAGTGCCTTTGTCATGAAGCTAGATTTTCAGAAAGCTAATGAATGGGGTGGATCCTGCCACCAAAGCCATGGTTTTAATCTTAGCCATATTGCTTAGCAAATTAAAGAGTTATGTGATCAAAAGAAGAGAGATACACAGTAAAGACAGACTAGGATGAAAAAAACCCTCTAAAATGTTTATAGTGTGTTTAAAAATATGTGTCGGCTTGGGAGAGAAAAGAAAAAGGATAGAAAAAGTCCTAAAAAAGAGAGAGCATAGTTAGGTATGGTAGCACATGCTTTTAATTCCAGCACAAGGGAGGCAGAGGCTGTTAGATCTCTATGAGTTCAAGGGCTGCATGGTCTAGAGAGTGAGGTCCAGGACAGCCAAAGATACACAGAAAAACCCTGTATCAAAAATAAAAACAACAACGACAACAACAACTACAAAAAATTAAATAAAAATAAAAGGAATAGTGTAAAAAAATTAAGACATATAAAAATGGAAAATACAGAGAGAATCTGGATACTATATGTTATTGTGTTGTCTTTGAGTTGTTTGACCACTGAGGAAGGAACAACAGCTGCTAAATGATAATTGATTATAAATGCTGCTGGATTAATACAACCTATATATTTTGAAANATAAAAATTTTTAAATGGTTTATAATGTGTTTAAAAATATATGTAGGCTTGAGCGAGATACGAAAAAAGATAAAGTCCTAATAAAAGAGATAGAGAATCTGGATACTATATGTTATTGTGTTGTCTTTGAGTTGTTTGACCATTGAGGAAGGAACAACAGCTGCTAAATGATAATTGATTATAAATGCTGCTGGATTAATACAACCTATATATTTTGAAAATGCTTTGAATTCAAACTTTAAGTCAAAAGGTATGTTTCTTTAGAGAAGTTTTGCTATTGTTTCCACAGAAAATAAGAGGTTGTGGATTCATTCTGGGTTAAGAAAAATTAGGTTTGATCAAGGAAGGCTGCCTGAAAAGTCTCTGATAAGAGTGGATGGCCCAGATGATCCAAAGTTTCAGAGCAACTCCGTTGCAGTTTTTTTCTGAGTTCTACATCCAGAACAGCATCAAGACTCCCGGCTGAGATGATCCAGCCTCAGAGAACACTTCAGTCAGGACTTGATCATAATACTAAATTTTCTTTAGTTCCCCATAGGGTTATCAGTACTCCCAATCAGCAGGAAGTAGCCTAGAAATCTATGTCCACGTTCCCCAAATATAGATTATGGATGTTTGCCTTTGTTTAGAGTGTTGGCTAAAAGTTGTTATGGGTAACTGTCAAGAAAAAAAGATAAACAAAGGAGATCAGATTCAGAGTTCTTGTTTTGAAAATAAAAGAAGGAAACATTCTGTGGGATAATGCTCTTTTATCTTGTAAAGATTTTTCATGTGTATTAGTTTAATAAAACTCTGATTGGCCAGTAGTCAGGCAGGAAGTATAGGGGGTTGACCAGACCAGGTGATTTCTGGAAAGAGGAAAGGCTCAGTATGTGGTCACCAGTCAGAAGCAGAGTAAGCAAGATGAGAATGCCTCATTGATAAAACGTACCAAGCCACATGGCTAAACATAGACAAGAATTATGGGTTTATTTACTTTGTATGCATTAGTTACCAATAGGCCTGAGCTAATAGGCCAAAGAGTTCATAATTAATATAATCCTCTGTGTGTTTCTTTGAGATTAAATGGCGATGGGACTGGGTGGGACAGAAATTTTGGTACTTTAGTTAGTACAATCAAACTAGAGAAAGAAACAAAAGAAAGAGCAGAAAAGAAACCAAATTATAACTGTTTGCAGATAACATGATTATAAATATGTAAGAGGTCAAATGATCTGCCGAAAGACTCTAGAAATAAAAAATGAGTTCCTCAATGGCTAGGGCAATATAGGGAGACTCTGACACAACAAGCAAAAAACCAAATTCCAATCCAAACAAACAAACAAAACCAGACCAACAACAAAATAAGGAAAAACAACTACTCTCCAAACACCTTAAAACAATACCTAAAAATGAAACTAGCCAGGAGGATAAAAGAGCTCTACAATGAAAAGTATAATACTTAATACTACGTAAAGAACTGAAGATACTAGGAGATTCTAAAATCACTATGCTTTCAAAAGTGATATTAAGATTCAGTGCAGTACCCAACAAAATTCCAATGACCTTGACATTGTTAGCCATTGTAAAATATAATCCAAGCCTATATCAAAACTACTTTGTGACCCTATCTCACCACAGTTAGAATAGCTACTGTAAGAAAAAGTAATAATTGTTTTTGAGAATGTAAGGAAATGGATACCTAATACATTGCCAGAAATGAAATTTGTGTAGCCATTATGGAAAATAATGAAAATAGATCCAGCATATGGTCAGCGTTTACCATTTCTGAGCACATGCCCAAAGTAAATGAAGTAAATATGTACAGAGTATTTTGAGCATCTTGACCTCTCAGAATTTCTCTCCAATTCTTGTTATACACAACCCTACTACCAACCCCTTCCTATCATAGCTTCATGTCTTCTTTAGTGTGTGTGTGTGTGTGTGTGTGAGAGAGAGAGAGAGAGAGAGAGAGAAAGAGAGAGAGAGATGCCATATTACACACACACACACACACACACACACATCAGCAGCTTTTAACTGTCAGTAACTCTTCAGATGTCAGGTAGATCTAGATACATTAGGCAAGGGTAACAGATTGCAAACTCTTCCCATTTCTTCTAAATCCTACTGAGTGTCCATATGTTTTATCCCATCCAGACAAATTTGTGTTGTAGAATACATGTTATTATTGGATTTCTGGTCTTCAGTTGGGGCATGGTCAATTTAGCAGGAGATACACTTTTAGAGAAAACTGTCTATCCATCTTCCAGCAGCTGAAACTTTCTAATTGTTCCATCGCTAGGGATTAGATTTTTTGTTCAACTCTTCTTTCCATGTTAGGTTTATTATTTTTTTTTTGTTTCAGCTTGTACATTCTTTATGAAAGCTTTTACAGCCACTGTGATTTCATATGTTAGGATGTTCCAATGTGCCTATAAGACACTGTTTCTTTGTAGTCAATTTTCTTCTTTGGCTCTTGCACCCTTTCCATTCCTTCTTATGTAACCCTGAAACTTAGGAAGAGAGGATGTGGCATATATGTACTGAACATCCTGTAGTCTCTTTGTCTTAGATCTTTGGCCAATTATTGGTCTCTTCCTTATTCACTATCTACTGAAAATAGAAACTTCTCAGATGAAAGGTAAGAGTTGAACTGATTCATGGTTATAACAATATAATTAAAAGTCAGATTAATATAATATCTGCTTAGCAAAGCAACCATAGTAGATTATCACATAGAGCCTATATCCTTCCTAACCATACGTTTTGGCTAGATAATGGTGTCAGATATGGGTTTCAACTTATAGAGCAACCTGTAATACTAGTCAGAAACTGGTTGGTTGCTTCTTTCATGTTTATGCCATTATTGAGTCAGTGGTAATGACCAGTCATTATTGTAGCTCTAAATGTTAACAGTTGGTAATAATTAGTGATTACTTTTTCCTCCATATTGGGCATAGCACTTTACATGATAATGAAAGCCAGTCAATAGGGATGAAACCTCTAAACCATTAACTGTTTGATTGCTCCATATTTTATATCTCAAGTATGTGGTATTTTTAACAATGGGAAAATTTAGGTTCCAGGGGGTAACTAAGAGTCAGTGACCAGTGTGATTCAATGGACTTCCAAACAATACAGCCTGAATATCCTCAACCCTTTACTGATTGTACTGTGATCTTCTGGTCAGGGCTCTGCTGCCAGCTTTCTTTCTGATCTGTTCTAGAACTCATTTTATAATGCGGTCACAAGTTTATCTTTTGCTATATTTCCAAGGACAAATCTTTAGTATGTGTCCTCTTTGCAATAGGTGACTGCTGAGAATCTGACAGTCGGTGTTGTATGTTTATTTTTGTTTATACAAGGACGACCTTCTACAGTTTCTGCCACCTCACAGTAGTCTGTTTCTACTTTGAATTCCTCAGTAAACTAAATAGTTGATTTTGTCAGAACCCTCACGGCTTAGTGGATTCTGAAAACCCCCTTGCAGACACACCCAGAACTGTGCTCTATCTTCTGGGCCTTTCTCAGTTCAATCATGCTGACAATAAAGATTAGCTGTCACACTTGCATTATATTCTTGTGGTCATTAGAATAGTAGAAACATAGAAGGAGAGTACTGGGAAATTGAGACAAATGGGTTTTCTTGGTCTTTGTTTATCCTGTCTAAACTCAGATTGTGAAAAGAAACTGTTAAGTTCAAACATTACATTTTAAAAAGCACTTTGTCCTTTTCTATTTCTACATATGTTTAAGTTCATATTCTCACATGGACTTACTCTAGACCCTGCTACTCATTCATATCCTAACATAAATAAAGACTTACATGAGTATTTTAAAAATTAGAGTTCCAGTTGTGCAACAAATATTTATGAAATATAAATAGATAATTATTTGTTTTCAAAAGTTAGAATATTCAATATTTTACTGCTTTTTCTATTGAGCCAGGTCTTGTTACCTAGGGCAGACTGTTTTGGACTTGTGGTTTGCCTGCCTTACACTCTAGTGCTGGGGTGGCAGGTGTGCAGCCACATACTCAGCTGAGTTTGAGACACTTGAATAGCTTAACTTCTAGCTGACAAGAAACAACATATTCAATACAGACAAGATAGTTCTTGAGAGCATAAAAGACCATGGACAAACACTCTGAGACCATAGAAGGAGATTTTAGGGAGGAGAGAAGTGTTTTCCTGTGACAGGTCTGTTTGCCTCCTTGTTCACCCATGGGTAAAAGAGGCTTCATAAAAATGCTCTTGGGGAAGAGTATGCAGGTCTTCACAGCAATAAAGAAAGTTTTAACTTGCTCATAAATTTCAGCTTGTTTGAGTCATTGTGGCTTTGAATCTGGAAATGGGACATGAGGAGCATCTGAAGAGAGACCAGTGACCAAACGAACTCCGGTCCTATAGATTTTGAGTAATAAATATGTGACCTAATTTAAGTTTTTAAGAGATCATGTTTCCTGACTTCTGGAATATGGAAATTTGGGGGATAAAAACAGAATAATTTCTTCATAAACTGTTAGTTTGCTGTCGTTTAGAAAAGAGATGATTATATCTTCTTCAGCATCCTGAAATCAAATCTATTAGAAGTGTCTGTTAATAAAGCAAGAGGTAGGGGTTGAACAAGCATTGCAAACTGTTAATTCATGAGAATGAGGGAACTAGGAATACAATTTTGGTATCTAAGTTATTTTAAAGCTAATAGCATTTCTGCTATTAGCTTTCAAATGCTAGAAAATAAGAAAGAAAGGGATGCATATCTTTCATTAAATATTAGACCATTTTCAGAGTAGCTTGATTGGGTTCCTCTAATTACAAAAGCTCAATAAGATTCCTCTTTCATTTTCTCTTCTTTGTCTCTCTCTTTTGCATATTATTGTTATTATACTAAATTTAATAAAATTTCTTGCTTTCATAGACATCTGAAAAATGCAGGTTAGAATTCAAGAGAAATTATAGGTTGACTATCAAATACATTACACAATCTGAATTCTATGGTACTCAGGGAAGTAGATCATTTTCCTAAAACCTGAGAGGAGCTACACTGGATAGGGTCAACTAATGTAAGAAAGCAATTTATTTTAATCAATATCTACTGCTTCAAATATCAATCACACCAAAAATATCCTTTACATCTACATTCATATATGTTTTTATTAATACCTTGTTATGGTGGCCTAAATAATCCTACCCAGTTCCAGTAAATTATGTGTTTACAGACCTATTAAGAACATGTCAAGGCATAGAAATTGCAGTAATAGCAGAGATATAGATAACCCAAGAACATAACAGCATGAGGCTTGAAGGCTACACAAGCTTTGTTTTAAGCCTCCTTTAAGGTAGGGTATTATAGAGGGATATCTGGGTAAAGGAAATGGAAACGTGTTTATTAAGTATCTAGACAAAGCAATACACCAATGAATTAAAGTGTCTAGGAAAAAGAAAACCTTCCATGACACAAGTAATTGGAAAATTTTCTGTAGATTTTTCAGCATATCTTGAATATGCTGAAGAAAAATCTAGGCTAGGAATTTTCACTTCTGTACCTTTGCCTGGGATGTTTGATTTCTCAGTGGGATTGCTTTATTGCATTGCTATATATTTTAGAGCATAGTGGCCTCCATTGCCAAAAAAGTCTCCAGAAAAAGTATGTTTGACTCCAATCTTCCTGTTTTGTGGAAGCTGATAGGACTGAGCACCCCTGTTAACCAGGTTGACTTTATCTTACTGTTTCTGGACACTACATTATGTTAATGGCAAAGACAATGTGGTAAGTGGGAAGTATAAGGTCATATGTTAAAAAGCAACAGTTTCACGTTGTGGTTCTAATATTTCTACTGTATAATTTTGGATGGGAATTTCTTAGATATTCCGAGTTTTAGTTTATTCAACTACAAAATGGAAACATTTCTCCCCAACAGAGCTGTTAAAGTAGATAAAGAAGGCAATAGTTTATTAGTTATTGATTTTTCTTCTTTTCTAAATCTCACTGGATAATAAAAAATAATTACATTACTTTGTAAAATATTTTGTTTATTAAAGGTTTCTTAAAATAATGGAGGGAAAAGGAACAAATAATCATTTTTGACTCTTTGGATATGGTTTTCTAAAATAAATGTTTGGCATATCTGTCTTCTATCTCTATGTGGCTTCATTAAGACTTACTATCCAATGGTGTCAAAATGGAAAGCCCAGTGAAATACTGGGGACTTTTATTGACTTTACCTGTATTGTTCAATCTTTGAGCCAGAAGATAAAAACTTCCTTCAATTTTCAAGTAAATTTATACAGATTAAAACTTGAATTTATGTGCATGCCTTGGGAGTGTCTCATATTCACACATTTAAAAAAACATAATCAGGATGTTAAACAGTGGCATATCTGTATGGGGACAATAAAAAAAATCAGACATGAAGCCAAGTGGTTGTGCATATGTCTTTTGATCCAGCACTTCAAGACAGAGGCATGTGGATCTTTGAGTTTGAGGCCAGTCTGGTCTACAAAGAGAGTTCAAGGACAGATATTCAGAGAAACCCTGACTCGAAAAAGGCAATAACCCCAGTACCCCCAAATCCACAAACAACAAACATAAAATAACAACAACAACAAAAAAAACAAAATACAAAAGAAATAAGATACAATATTAAATGAAAATAAGCCTCTAAATCAAATCCAAATTTAAATTATTATAAAACTGATCTTTTGCCTGATTTTCATGGATACCTCTTTCCCTACCCATGTAATTCCAAATGTACCTAAGGTAAGTAGACTCTTGACTAGTTCAGAACTGATAGATATTCTGAGCACAGAAATTTGGTGAATGGAGAAACCCATGTAACAAAGACAGTGAATCAATAAATATAAATTTGCTCAGAACAGATTTTCTTAATCATGTGATATCTTTAAAGGACTAATGACTCTTAAAATATGCAACAAAATTAAAAGCTAAAATAACTACAGGAATTTAAAGCAGTGTCGTAATTTCCTGTTGATTTAATCTTGACATCAGATATCTAAAATTGGTCCCACCACGTGTCATACAGAGCCACATTTAGCCCAGGGAAGCTTAAGTAGATTTGGGGTGAAGGCAATGTCTGTACAGATATGGTTGGTGATGGTAGACAAGTAAGGGAAATAATCCATACTATTCAAACTTCAAAAATTTCTGTGAAAATTTGCTAGTGGATCTTCTGCAAAGAATGATCATATCCATATCGTCCTTCTCCTCACCAGCACCTATCTGACTCTGAAGAGCAGTATCAAGATATAACAAATAGCATTTTAGATTCATCAAGTATCAGAACTGGAAGGCGACTGTCTGATGCAACTCATTCATTTCACTGAAGTAGACACTGAGATTCAGAAATGACAAGAACTGGAATGGTAAGAATTCTAACCATTGTAAAGGTTGTACAACTTAGGGAAGAAATTATTTCATCAAATCTAGATAAACCTCAATTATAATGTAAATTGCCCCCAGATATACTGGACACTGAAATGTCAAGGTGTGAGAGGAAATATAAGCAGAGGAGACTATTGACTAACAAGGGTTAGTTAGATCCAAATGTATACTGGTACAATTTCTGATTAGCTCAGTCAAAATAATCTACATCATTATTTAACCTATTGAAATTTGTCACAAAAATTTGCCATGTAAAAAAAGAAGGTAAGGAAGGCTTTACTCAAGACTACTGCAGTTCAGGGAGACTGAAAACAACTGTATGGATATAAATCATAAAACTATTGTTAAGCCCTAAGGTGAGTTAGTATAAGAGTACTAGAAAATGATGGTTGATATGATTAATATATTTTGGTTTGCTAACTGTCACTTATTAAATTAGCCCCTGCCACCTCCTTGGAGATAGAGATTTTATCATTCTCATCAAGGGTTTTTTTTAAGGAGACAGATTCTAAGTCCCCAAAACCACAATTCTGTTGATGTAACATTGACAAAAGTCCAAAAGATGTGAAAATTTATACCTCAAAGGAACAGAAAAAAGTCTGTATCTCAAATTGTCTGAAGACAATGTTCTAAGGAAAAGAGACATGAGGATTAGCATAGATATTTCGGTCTAAAGTTTACTCAAGCTGAGGAGACTGTTGGACTGGGTCATTTGACTTTTATACTTTTGTAAAATAATGAAGTAAATTATGAATAGCATTGCTACCATCTTGCAAGGAAGAATCAGAAACACAGGAAGATTGTGATTTACAGTCAGGATTTGAAGTAACTTTATTCTAAGTCATCTAATTACTGTATTTTGTTATTTTGTTCTTTAAGATAATGACCAGTCTTTGGGTAATATTTGGAATTTTTCACCACTTCCCCATAAATTATTCAGTTTGTGTTTCACACCATGGTTGAGGACAAGTGACCATAATTATCTTCAATAATAGAAAAACTAATTGAAATGCTGAGAAATTAAATGGTGTCCTAAATAATGAGATTGGGATCCAGGTTTCCCAAAGGTATTAACTAATGAGTTAAAGACATAGCTAGACAATTGACCAATATTTATCAAGATTTATGTCCCGAACAAAAGATTCAAAAGAAGCAAAATTTCTACCTGCATATTACTTCCTTCCTAATGAGGAAGAGGAAGATGAAAGTGAAATATGAGAATGGAATAATGAGGAAGAACGATAAAGTAATTAGTGAGATACAACCTCTCAGGGTAAGTGCATTTGCTATTTGGGACTCAAAGTTTGGTAAAGCCTGCCCCAGGCAGGAGACATTGTGTTGTGAATTAGGAAGAAAAATAACATTTCCTAGAGAAGAGATTAAGCAAGTGTGTATATGTTTATGTACAGATATGGGGCACAACTGATAAAACACTTAGTATATGTCACCTGCCGATATCTTTTGCTAGTCTTAATCACTTAATCTTTATAGAATCCTTGTGATGTAGCTTCTACTATTTTTCCCATATTTCATACAAGATATTTGTAAGTTAAGCCTTGCCATCTCCTTTGTGAGAATCCTCTGAAGGAGTCTCATTATTTGCTGATTAGTATTCTGGCATTCCAATCACCCATAAGCCCTATGTTTATTACTCCTGAGATCTGCTTTGATGGCAGGTTTGTCTATACTTTACTTTCTTCTCATGCTTTGACTAAGTCAGGCTTTCTTCTGCCTCTCTAGCAGTTCCAAGTATGCAGCACACTGCCAACACACTCCAGGTGAAGTGTGTCCTCTGCTCTACGACATCCCAGCTGAGTGATGAAGATCTTTGCATTTTAACACTTGGGTAACTTGTGTGTAGTGCCACAGTCACCATGGCTTTATGGCAGGCACAGTTATTCAAAGAATTGACACGTCACCTCAAACATTTATGTTTTGCTAAGGACACAATGTTCATTATTGTAAACAAAAGCAACATCCTGTACGAGAGATTCAGAAATTCTGCAATCTGTTCTTTGAGTACACAGACATTAGATTGATATTTGATGTATAGTTGGGAAAGAATTAAATGCACATATTCAAAGTCGGGGAAAATAAAAATGTGCATATGACCGACCGATTGTTTAATTTCAAAATATCAAGAGTTAGTTTTAGGAGTTTGCATTGGAAATTTTATAACCTTTTAGCATCTTGAAAATGCAAATACTTTTACATAGACATAGTGACATTCAAGGCCAACAAGTTGCTTAATGAAAAGAGTTATACAAATATGTTTCCTAATGGAAATGTCTGAGCCAAATGAAGACCCTTAAGATCAAACACTGAAAAGATGAAGCCAATTGACTTCCAATCAGCATGCTTTTCTGTAGGCAAGAGAGGGCTTTCAGCTGTGTTTGAGTTTGTTTTTGATGGGATTTGGGTGGGGAAGTGATGAGGATACTATTACCATGAGGGGAGAGATGCTGATAACACTTCTCTCCCTCATTGCCTGCAGCACTTCCGCAGTACAGTAGGTGGCCTGCTTACAAGCAGAAGGGCCCACTCAGCAGATCCAGTATGAGGCAAGGAACTTCCTACTTGTAAAGCCACATGGGGAACTAGTGAAGATGAGTGTGTCAAGAGCCTAGAGCGTCCCAGAAGAAGCTTGCTTGCTTGAGCAATGACATGAACACTTTTATTCTGCAAAGAAACATCGTCTCGATTTCCAAATTTTGGTCAAACAGCTTTCTATAAATATGAAGATGGACGTGTTTTTATTTCAGTAACTTGATTCTAGTTTGTCTATATAAACACTCTAGTGTCTAATAAACACTCAATTTGTAGCGTGTCGAACTTATGCAGGGGTTGTTGTTTAATTGTCACCTTATGTATGTGAAGTGTGTCCTCTGGAGTCTGATTGTGAGGACAGTTTTGGCAGAGTTGTCAGCAGGAAACAAGGTAATTCTATGCCAATTAAATTTATCAACATGCTAATTATTTTTACTTCATTTTCTGATCAGATAAAATATGATCCTGTATCTCCTTTGTATAAATGTTAGGGTATCATTTTGCCCTGTGTATTCTTAGTACTATGGCATGTAATTTGGGCTAGTTTCTATTTATTGTGATTTCATGTTTATAACTTATTACTTCAGCTCTGTAATAATTCACAAGATGAGATACCTTGTGTGTGTGTATGTGTTGGGAGGTATAAATCCATTATTATTCATAGGAAAACATAATTATGCCAAAAACCCTGTCTTGTGTTTTTGGAATACTGTGAATAAAGAAACAAAATGTGATAGTGTTTTATGAATTCTCAAAGATTTTCAAGAACAAGTGTATTTTATTTCTTATTGATTTTTAACAATTTCAAATTCTTAAAGCGTAGCCTTCACCTCTTGACTTTTTAATTAGATGTTATGAGCATATCCTAAGTGTTGATAGAACTTTCAAGAATTGTTTTAAACTCTATAAGAAACAGAAAGTAAAAAGTGCTTTATTTTGGTATTTGGAAGTCGCATTCCTTACACAGAGGAGAGTAAATTCAAAGAAGGTTTTACTTTGCATGCTTGAGGCCAGAGTTTGATACCTAACACAATAATAAATGAATAAACAAATAAATGCATATTCTAAAACATTTTATATTACTTAGTCTTGATGTCATTTTTCTTTCGATGTTATAGTGGGACATTTTTATCACCTAGTATTAAAGTTAGTGGACATGTCTGTTATGTTTGTGAATTGATCACACTTGAGTTTATTAAGGTCTTTCCTATTGATACAGACATAGTACCAGCATACTTAAAGACAGTTACAGAGGAGGGAGCTATGCTGAGGGACATTATTACATTCATTATCAGTTTCTCTGCTTTTGTATGTGTGCATGATTTCTACTGTGATTATAAAATAAAATGTACTCAAACCTACTTGGGAAAAATAGTCATTTATGATTCGCACAGAATATGTGATGTAGGAACTTTTTTTGAAGGCATTGTGGGCCAGCTTATCTCTGATACACCATCTGTATGACCTCAGTTGGTAGACTTGCAATCCAGGACCTCAAATGGGTAAAATGGGTTACAGACTTTCCCAAGCACCCTACCTCCTAATCTCTCTCTCTCTCTCTCTCTCTCTCTCTCTCTGTGTGTGTGAATGAGAGAGAGGGAGAGGGAGACAGGGGGAAAGGGGAGAGAGGGAGCAAGGGGAAGAGGGACAGGGAGACAGGAAGAGGGAGATGTGGATACATATATATATGTATATATACATATACATACAC